>NW_026885604.1:0-68315 GCF_032173495.1 Musca vetustissima
TATTATTTTTTTCTTCTTTGTTTCTTCACACATTATTTTTTGTTTGTTTTACAATTATTATTATTATTATAATTTATTTTTTTATTTTTATATATAATTTTTTTGTTTTTCTTTTCCTCTTCTTATCATCCTGATTTTTTTGTTAAGACTTAAAATCTACGTTTTAAACTTGTTGTTGGTTTCGTCTTTGTTTTTTTCTTGATTTTTTATTATTTTTATTTTATTTTTGTTAATTCAGTCAATGAAATTCAATGTTTTTGTTGTTGTTGTTTTCTGTTTGTGGGCGTTTCATCATGTGTGTTTGAGTTTGTTTTATCTGGAGGATGAAGAAAAATGGGGGGTGGTGGTGGTGTTAGCCTGTTTTTTTTTTTGTTCTTGTTTGTGGTTGTCAACTGAAAATCTGAACCAAATAGAAAAAATATTTTCTTCTGATATATATTTTTATTATTAAAAATATGTTTTCTTTTTTTTTTAATTTGCAAATTATTTATGCCTGGTTATTGTAAGAATAATATTAGGTTGGGTATTTCTTTTTCTGAGGGGGTGACATTCTGCTGCTGACATATGGAATAAATGTTATAATGAATAGTTTTTTGTTGTTTTATTTTTTGGGATTTATGTTATTTTTTGTTTTCATATAGAGAGTCCTTTTTAGTTTTGTTTTGGATTTTTGTTCCGTTACACTTAAATTTAAAAGAAAATGTTACAATGATATACTCGTACTCTGGTGAGGGGTTGATTTTTTGTTGTTGGGTTTTTTATTATTTATTTATTTTTTTTGTTTTTGTTTGGGGGGTTTTTTTTTTTTGCAAAATATGGTGGTGGGTCTATGTGTGGGAAATGTATTTTTTCTGCTGGGGGAAATTTTGGGGGGTTATTATTTTTTGGCAAAATAATAAATATTTCAAGTGATGACAAATATTATTATGTAAGAAGGAAAGCACAGTGGGTTTCAAAACAAAACTAACAAAATTAAAGTAAAAAAAAATCATATTATTATTAATTCAATTCAAATTATAAAGAAAAACCGAAGTCAAATCTGTCCTCTTTTGACTAAATTCCTACTAAAGTGATTTCATAGAGCGAATTATATGAAAGTAAGGGTTATTATCCGAGTTCCTCAGCTGAACAATCTTTTTTAATTATTGGAGTGGGGAACTCGATCTAAGACCGCCTAACGGGACGGGACTTTATTTGTATATATTTTACGGGCAACTTAAAGAAGCATGCAGAAAAACCTTTACGTGTCAGCCCTTAAAAATAGACAAAGAAAATAAATGGTGCGTGGAAGCTCCTATGGGTTTCATAACCGAGGAAACAAAAAAATTAAAAAATTGGTATTAAAATAACTAAAGACAAAACGTCCATACTCAGAAAAAAAAAGAATATGAACCAATCATATAAAAATCCAAAGGTTGATATAAATAAAAAATAAACCTATTAACAAAAAAATTTTAATTTTATATTAGACTCTTTCCAAATAAAGAAAAGATATAGACTAATGGCATTATGCCCTTTATGATGGCTTTCAAATCGGAAACGAAGCGGAGGAATATAAAATTAATGGTATGACATGCAGGAAAAATATTCTTATTCATTCAAATATGCCGAAATGCCAATTAAAGCAAACCCCATACTGACAAAAATAATGACATTATGCCCTTTATAATGGGTTTCAAATCGGAAATGAAGCAGAGAAATATAAACTCAAAAGTAGGACATACAGGACATTAGGACCATATACAAATGAGAAGGAACCAAAAAGACATTCAATGGTATTATTAGAATGTATAGTATTATAAATGTTGATAGAAGCAAAACGTTATAAAACATTTTCTTATTCATTCAAGTATGCCGAAATGTTGATTAGAGCAATTATTGACTTTATATTAAACCCTTTCCAAATAAAGGAAAGGGTTGGACTAATGACATTATGCCCTCTATGATGGCTTTCAAATCGGAAATGATGCAGAGATATATACACTCAAAAGTAGGACATGCAGGCCATTTGGACCATATAAAAATGAGAAGAAAGCAAAAGACATTCAATGGTATCATTGGAAGAATACATATTTAGGAATATGGAAATTCATTCAAATATGCCGAAATGCTAATTAAAGGGAAGCTTGAAAAATCTCAAGACTCAATAAAGAAAATTGGTATTTTGAAAATCAAAAAGATTTAAAAAGCTTTTTTACTCAATTAAATATGACAGATCTAATGACATTATGACCATATATGAAGGTTTTCAAATTTGAAATGAAGCGGAGAAATATAAAATCAAAAGTATAAGGCAAATATAGTGGTAATGCTGGAGACTTCGATCATATAAAAATAAGAAGGAAGCAAAAGATATTCAATGGTATTATTGGAAGAATTCATATTTCCATATCAAGTATGTAGATAAAAGCAAAACGTTATATGAACTTTTCTTATTCATTCAAACACGCCGAAATGTTGATTGAAGTAAAACCTTTAAAAACTATTTTTTGTTATTCTTATAGAAAAAGGATTCTTATTCATTCAAATATATCCAAATTGAAGCAAAACTGACAAAACTAATGACATCATGCCCTTTATCATGGGTTTCAAATTAGAAATGATGCGAAGAAATATAAACTCAAAAGTAGGACATTTGGACCATATACAAATGAGAAGGAAGCAAAAAGACATTGAATGGTATTATTGGAAAAATCTAATATCGAAATTTTGATAAAAACTTATATTATTCATTTAAATATGCCGAAAAGCTAATTAGAGCAAAACCGGAATAAATAGTTGTTAGTTATTTCTAAAAGAATCTCAGGCTAAATAAAATAATTGGGTGTTTTGAAAATTTGAAGGGCGAATGACATTAAATTTTTCTTATTTTTATAGAAAAAATGACCAAAAGTAATCTTATTCATTTAAATATGCCAAAATGCTAATTAAAGCAAAACATATACTGACAAAACTAATGGCATTATGCCCTTTATGATGGGTTTCAAATCGGAAATGAAGCGGAGAAATATAAACTCAAAAGTAGGACATGCATGACATGGACATGCAGGATATTTGGACCATATAAAAATGAGAAGGATATAAAGACATTCAAAGGAGAAATATCAAATCAAAAGTATTAGGAAAATATAGTGGTAAGGCTGGAGATTTGGACCATATAAAAATGAGAAGGAAGCAAGACATTAAATGGTATTGGAAGAATCCATAATAAGATATATAAAAATGTTGATAACAGCAAAACCTTACAGAAAGTTTTCTTACACATTTAAATATGCCGAAATGCTAAATAAAGCAAAACCTATATTCACAGAACTAATAATATTATGCCCTTTATGATGGCTTTCAAATCGGAAATGAAGCGGAGAAATATCAAATCAAAAGTATTAGGAAAATATAGTGGCAATGGTGGTGATCCGGCGCATATAACGATGAGAAGGAAGCAAAAGACATTGAATGGTATTATTGGAAAAAGCCATAATTAGGTATATCGAAATGTTGATAAAAAGTTATATTATTCATTTAAATATGCCGTAATGCTAATTAGAGCAAAACCGGCATAAATATTTGTTAGTTATTTCTAAAGGAAACATTTCAAGTCTCAATAAAATAATTGACTGCTTTAAAATTTTGAAAGGCGAATGACATTAAATATAAGTTATTTCTATAGGAAAAAATCTTAAGACTCAATAAAGAAATTTGGCATTTTCAAAAGGCGAATGAGATTATCTAGGAACTTACATTCAAATATGCCGAAATGCTAATTGAAGGAAAAATATATTGACAGAACAATTTGCATTATGCCCTTTATGATGGCTTTCAAATCGGAAATGAAGCGGAGAAATATAAAATTAAAAGTATTGGGAAAATATAGTGGTAAGGCTGGAGACTTGGGCCATATAAAAATGAGAAGAAAACAAAAGACATTAAATTGTATTATTTCATAAAACGTTATAAAAAAGATTTCTTACTCATTCAAATATGCCGAAATGCTAATTAAAGCAACACCTATATTGACAGAACTACTGTCATTATGCCCTTTATGATGGCTTTCAAATCGGAAATTGAGCGGAGAAATATAACATCAAAAGTATTAGGAAAATATAGTGGCAATGCTGGTGATCCGGCGCATATAATAATGAGAAGGAAGCAAAGGACATTGAATGGTATCATTGAAAGAATTCATAAATATGTATATCGAAACGTTGATAAAAACTCATATTATTCATTTAAATATACCGTAAAAAGATTTCTTACTCATTCAAATATGCCGAAATGCTAATTAAAGCAACACCTATATTGACAGAACTACTGTCATTATGCCCTTTATGATGGCTTTCAAATCGGAAATTGAGCGGAGAAATATAACATCAAAAGTATTAGGAAAATATAGTGGCAATGCTGGTGATCCGGCGCATATAATAATGAGGAGGAAGCAAAGGACATTGAATGGTATCATTGGAAGAATTCATAAATATGTATATCGAAACATTGATAAAAACTCATATTATTCATTTAAATATGCCGTAATGCTAATTAGAGCAAAACCGGAATAAATATTTGAAAGGCTAATGACATTAAATTTTTGTTATTTCTATAGAAAAAAATGCAAGACTCAATAAAGAAATTTGGTATTTGAAAAGGCATTATATAAGATATTACATTAATAATATTAATACAATGCCATCACCATTAAATATGCGAAAAGAGTAATTTTCGAGAACAAAACAAAAAAAGATACGAAAAAGACACTTAAAACTTGGTTTAGGCGAGATCGCAACACAAATTCTATAATGAAAAAAATTAGAATTGAAATTTTAAATCTAGAAGAAAAAACTCATCGAGAAATATTCTCAGATGGTGAATAAACAATATTTCACTATTGAAATAAAGCAAAGAATTCATAAATATGTATATCGAAACGTTGATAAAAACTCATATTATTCATTTAAATATACCGTAAAAAGATTTCTTACTCATTCAAATATGCCGAAATGCTAATTAAAGCAACACCTATATTGACAGAACTACAGTCATTATGCCCTTTATGATGGCTTTCAAATCGGAAATGGATCGGAGAAATATAACATCAAAAGTATTAGGAAAATATAGTGGCAATGCTGGTGATCCGGCGCATATAATAATGAGAAGGAAGCAAAGGACATTGAATGGTATCATTGGAAGAATTCATAAATATGTATATCGAAACATTGATAAAAACTCATATTATTCATTTAAATATGCCGTAATGCTAATTAGAGCAAAACCGGAATAAATATTTGAAAGGCTAATGACATTAAATTTTTCTTATTTCCATAGGAAAAAATCGCAAGACTCAATAAAGAAATTTGGTATTTAAATAGGCATTATATAAGATATTACATTAATAATATTAATACAATGCCGTCACCATTAAATATGCGAAAAAAGTAATTTTCGAGAACAAAACAAAAAAAGATACGAAAAAGACACTTAAAAATTGGTTAGGCGAGATCGCAACTCAAATTCTATAATGAACAAAATTAGAATTGAAATTTTAAATCTAGAAGAAAAAAACTCATCGAGAAATATTCTCAGATGGTGAATAAACAATATTTCACTATTGAAATAAAGCAAAGTATAATAACCAAAGGGGAAATCCCAATAAGGAACAAAATATTTGGGTAAGGAAGCAAATCATAAAAAAATAAAGAGAAATATTGCAAAACCTTATTTATCCGAGCAATAGTCTTTACAACAGATCTGTCTGGGTTTTACCCGAATATTCTGATTTTGCATTAGACGATATAACTCGAAAATTGATTTTGAATAGGTTTAACAAAATTGAAAGATCGAAAAGTCGACTTCCTAGTCAAAGGCAAAAATCGAAAAGTCTAAAAATCGACTTTTTGGTCAGAGGCAAAAATCGAAAAGTCGACTTTTGTTCTCGACTACGCATCTGTGCGCAATTTAATTTTTATACAAAGTAATATAGATGGGTAGATTGAAAATTTGAAGAAAATCTAATAAAGATATATACTTGTCTGTACTCAGTCCATTATGAAGCAATATTTTACATTAATCAATTTCCGGTGTACTTGAGGGTTATAGGAGGATACAATTTGACATGACACATCGATTTTGACATGTAATGTTGTAATATATAGTTGCTTAACTATACACATATTGGATATACACAAATTGAGATAAATTCAGTTATACATATATTACAATGTTAGGGTCTTAATGTTGGTAGAGTCTGTGTAACTTAAATGATATGATCATATTTGATTCCCACTGTGCTTGAAAGGGATTTTTTGTAAAATTATATTATTTTGCCAAAAAATGTTAATAATTAAAAAAATACATTTTGTTAGTGAAAAAATATAATATTGTAAAGCTAATTAAAATATTTAAACTGAATATGAAATTGTAATTTTGGGAAGGGGTTTGGTTTTTTGTGGGCTTTTAAAGGAAATTAATTTTCTTTGATATTGTTTTTTTGTTTAATACAAATTAATATTACATTGATTTTCTTTTGTGTGTGTGTTTTCTTTTTTTAAATTTTACTGTTTGTTGTTTTGTTTCCATTATTGAATATTTATTTATTTCGATTTGTTTTTTATTTTATTTTGTTTTCACAAATATTTACAACTACTTAAAATTTAAATATAATTTGTTTTTTTTTTTTAATTCTTCCTCATATTATTTTTTGGAGGGAAAATGGGCTAGATTTAAGGCCCTTCCCTTTTTTTCATCCTCAGTTTCTGGCATATTTTTCATTTGTATTTTTTTTTATTTTTATTTTTTGTTCATCAGCATGACACCACAGACTTTTTTGGTTTAGTATATTTGTTTTTGTATTTCAAAAGAAAAAGGACAAATCAAAAGCTATTCCTTGGGGGAGGGTTAATGTTTTTTAAACACAAGGGCTGAAAAGAGTTGAGGGCAAACAATATCTACGATTTTAGATACTTGTAAAATATTGAGTGACGTTTTGTTTTAATAATCACAGAAGAGATAAATAAAAATCCAGTTTAAGAATTTTGTAATACAATTAAAAATAAAATAATTTAAATTTTCCAATCAGATAATAAAAAATTCAGCTCACAAAATTTTTTAATGCAATTCTTCCAATCATATTTATTGTACATTTTAGTCCTTGTGTTAAAAAAAAAAACATGTAAAAGAAATCTAAGAAACTGAAATAGCTGTGGCTCCTCTTATTTTCATCCAAGGATTAAACAAATCAAATTAAAGGATATTTTTGTAGTATGTTTGTGAGTGTGTGTGTTTGGTTATTGATGATGATTTTGGATTTTGGTTTATAAAGATGATATTATTGTATTTGTTATATTTTTTGTTGTTTTTTTTTTATTTTTTTGAATATGGGTGGTGGTGGTCGGTATGTGAAATATATGTTTATTGTTATTGATTATATTTTTGTTGTTGTTTTTATTGTTATTTTATATAATGGTGAAAAAATATGTTTTATTTTTTATTTTTAGTTTGTTGTTGGTATGAGTTATTTTTATTTTTTTTTATTTTGTTTCTTCTTTTTCCTGTGTAAAAACAAATTTGTTGTTGGTTGTATTGTATGTTACTTTTTTTGTTTTTAGTATTTTTTTTCTTTAAATATTTTTATTTGTATTGTTTGGTTTTTTGCATATTTTTTTATTATTATTATTGATTTCATTTGTTTTGTGTTATTATTATTGTTGTTGTAATTATGGTTTGTTTGTTTTTTGCATTCCTTGTTCCGTTAAATATCGGTTGGTTGGTTGGTTTTGGTTGTCGACTGTCATCTTAAAGAGTTTTTTGTTTTGTTTAAATAATGATTTGTTTCCTTTTCATCCATTCTTCCTCATATCAGTTTTTTTTTTTGTTTTCTTGTTTTTGTTTTTTATAAAATTATTTATTTTTTTATGAATAGAGGTGTTTGGTTTTTTGTTTATATCTTATTTCGTCTTCCATGCTTTCTTCATTCCTTATGCTTTCTTAAGTAAAAATTTTATTTTTTGTTGCTTTTTTCTTTTTGTTTTATTTTAAAATGTTTCATTTTGAAAATATTTCATTCTTTTCGTTATTGGATTCGGTTTCCATATTTGTTTCCATTGTTTGTTTTGTTTTATTTTATTTTTTGGTTATCGGTTTAGATTTTGAATTTTTTGTTATTGTTGCAGTTTAGTTGGCCAGTTCTGTTCAGTTGTATGTAATAATATTTATGTATGTATATATGTAGTGGTATATGGTTGTTTGGTTTTGAATGCAATGTGAGAAAGGGTTGGAGGCGTAGTTTTTTGTGATTAACAAATGTTCGCATTTTTATATGTACCATTGTAATTGTTATTATCATTTTATAGCATTGACACCGAAGAACTCATTGTGAAAATTGTTTTTTTTGATCAAACACTATTCGATATAATTTGGAAAATGTAGGCATATTGTATTTCAAATACTTTAAAGATATAACTTTGTTTCAAATTTTTAAGACAAGAAAGAGTCAACTTGAAATGGAAATTAGAGACGGATTTCGAAGTATTTTCTGATCCGTCAAAAATAACCCATAGTCTAAAAATACTGAATAACAATTTGACTGTGATTGTCTGTTTGTAACGGTCATTCTGAATAAATCAATTTAAAAAGAAAAATACAATACTTCAAAAATTCAAATTTAAGTGCCTTTAAAAATTTACAAAGTCTTGAAAAATATTAAATTTTTCTAGGTATTTCAAATAAGCAAACCTCCATTTCCCTACATATTCGAATAGTGTTTTTCATAATGTCCATTACTAATGGGAAGTTTTCTTTTTTTTTTTTTTTAAACAACATTTAAACGTTTTGTACACACAATACACAAACAAAAAAAAATACATTAAAATAATATTATAAATTGAGATCAAATTTGTTAAATCTTACTTAAAACAAATAAAGGCATTAAAATGTTATTTTAAAAAAATATATCGAGTGAATTTCAATTGGAAAATGTATGTATTTATATCACAATTAATATTATTCTTATTATTATTTTAAATCACATTTTTGGCAATAGTAAAGAGAGTGAGCTTGAATGGAATAATTTTGTATTTTTAACATGTTTTATCATTATTTGTATATACAAAAGAGGCATTCAAATATGTTATAGAAAGCATTATAAATAAATAGTGTTCTGGTTTGGTTGGTAGTCCTAGTGGGTATTGTTTAGAATTAAACAAATTAAAATGTGGGACCCAGTAGCCTTCATAGATCAAGGAATTATTACAAATCTAAATTACATTCTGCAATGCCGTTTAGATCTGCAAATTAATTGCATCTATATGATAAAGCATATAAAAATAATATGGCTAGACATGGTACTGCAGGTCAGTATCTCTATATTGTGTAGCTTGGAGAAACTTTTGTTATATTAAAACCAGTTAGCGGAGAAGTAAAGACGGACGGGCCGACCATACGATACCCAACACAACTACCACGGAACTCTTACTTTCTGCGGATGTTTATTTCGAGCCTGGACAATATTTCGTGATATTTGCACCCTCTTGACCGATTAGAGATCAACAGCACCTCTTCCTTACACTGACATATTTTCTGAATATACCTGGAGTTGGATTTATAAATATAGTTAGGTTGTGCAAAGTTGGTTTTAATCGGACATTTCATTCGCTCAATATTAAATTTATAAATATTGAAAATTTGGACCCATTGTGGGGGAGATAGGTACCAAAAGGAGTGGACTAATGGGTCTTATCCTCAGATTTAATCTAAACTCTTAAAGACAATAGGTTGTGCAAAGATTTGGTTCAAATCGGACATTGCATTCGCCTGATACAGGATTGGTCCCATCGCCTGAACCCTTTTTGGGGGAGGTACCAGAAGGAGTGGACTAATGGGTACCATCTTCGGACTTAACATAGGGTTGGTAAAGACCATTGGTTGCACAAAGTTTGGTTCAAATAGGATAGTCCTTTCGCAGGTTATTATAAAATTAATTTTGGCACAATTTTGTGGGGAACTACCAGAAGGAGTGGACCGATATTCCCCATCTTCGAACTTGAAGTAAGTTTGGAAGAAATAATAAGATGTGCAAGGTTAGGTTAGGGATGTACGATTGTTAGTGCAAGATGTGCAAAGTTTGAATGAAATCGATTATTCTCTTCGAGAGTTATCGTGCGCATCAGCCAGCCAGCCAGACAGACGAACAACGGACGGACAATTGTAAATCGGCTTCAAATTTTCTGAAACGGATTTGGTACAAAGAAATATGGGGTCTGCAAAACAAAATTTCGATGAGGCACATGTTCACCGTATCAAAGTGTATATACCCTCATTTGCCATCAGGCTGCGGGTATAAATATAGAATACAGGCACAATTTTGACCATTTTATGTGGGAGATACCAGAAGGAATGGGCTGATATTCCCCATATTCCAACTTAAACTAAGTTTGGAAGAAATATTATGATGGACAAAGTTTTGATTAAATCGGTTATTCCCTTCGAGAGTTATCGAAGGGAATAATCGGCACCAGCCAGCCAGACAGACGGTTATTTGTAAATCGGCTCCAAATTGGGGTCTAAAACTAATATTTCGATGAGGCATTAGCTTTAAGGCTGAGGGTATAAATATAGAATACACTTGGCTCAAGATAACACTTGTAAAATGTAACTTGAATATATTTTTTACTTTTCAATTTTATTTATATTGAGGCCGTTTATTAGAGGACACATTTCTTGAATTTCAAATATATAACATACATTATTTTGCTGTTATCCTGAAATTGTTAGAGGCGCCAAGTATGTTCAGAAACTCTCCACATTTTATATTCACTATCAAACTAATTTAATTTTATATGCCTCCTTCAATATTTAGTTTTTCTTCCTATTCAAACCCTAATTATTTAAATTATTTGTATAAAGACATAACTCCCTTGCCGGGATTTTGATTTCAAAAAAAATCTCTTTATGTTTCCATTCAACCACCTCTTCAAATTTCTAATTTTTTTTTTTAATTTGTCACAGTTTAGTTTCGCTTTATAAATCACAGTGATTTGTTTTTTTACGAAAAGTTTTGAAATTCATAATGGATTTTTAAATTAACATTTTAGTGCCTTATTAAGTGTGAGTGTATTTGTTTATACAACATATATGTATATTAGATTTATAATCCATATTTTTTTAGCTTAAATATTGAAATAAGTATTCCTTATCATTTTATAAAAAAACAATAACAATTGTAGTGTTTTGAAAAGAAAAATAAAATTAATTCAAAGAGAATTCATAATTTATATAAAAAAGGATAATTGAGAGAAATTTACAGTCAAAAATTGGCTTAGAATACTATTCGACTGTTCGTTAGCAGAGCATTTTGTGTGTTCCTGTGTTTAAATATGTTATCTTCATTATTATACAAACCTAAGGTTTGTAAAAAGTTTTGAAACAATATTACTCAGTAATATTTTCATACATATTACAGAATCCGCTCACCATCAAATTTATCAACATGCGGCGGGGAGATGATGCTCGACTTTGGGATACTTAAAATAAAGTATACCAACTTTTTTGGTAATAATATCCAATGGTAAATAATGAGATCAGGATGTAGTCTTAAAAATTTTGAAACTACCACATGAACATTTACAATGAGATTTAGTTTGAGGTTATGTTACTTCGAATGATCCTATTGTTGCTGATTTGAATTGAAGTCATTTACATACGAGGATTTTCTTTCCGTTTTTGCTTCGAGCTGTTGTTGTTGTCAAACACCAACCTCTTCTTTGATTGTTCCAAAAAATGTTGTTGCTGTTGTTCGTGTAGAAGTGGATAACGATGGTGATGGCGATGACGATGTTGCATCTATATGCATTTGCAGAATTTTAGGTACACATTCGCTTACTTCTGCTGTTGTTGTTGTGGGTTTAGCTATTGATATTTTATGGGTGGCCACAAATTGCTTTGCTGCTGATTCCATTGCTGTTGTTGTTGCTGTAGCTGCTGCTGATGATAACGATGTTGTTGTATTGTAGAAAGAGTAATAGTTATGATTATAGTTGTTGTAGTTGTTATCCGGTACTATTGTTGTTGCTATTTCAGTCATACTGATATTATTAGCATGAAAATTAGACGAAGAAGAAATTCTCCCGCTTGTTATTGTTTGTTGTTGCTGCTGTTGATAGTAATGCTGCTGGTGGTAGTTGCTATTGTTGTTGTTGGTATTATTATTATTACTGTGGTTGTGATGATTGTTGTGGTGGTGTTGTTGTTGGTGATTTTGATGATGATGGTGGTGGTGGCGACGATGATGATGATAGTGATAGTGATAGTTTTTGTTGCTGCTGCTGTTGTTGTTGTTGCTGATGATGCTGCTGTTCTGAAATTTTGTCTTTGATTTGGCGCTACATTACAAACTAACCTGCTGCATTTTATCAAAATCTAAACATGGCCTGTGCGGCCTCTGCAGCCGCTGTGAATTGTGTGGTGTGCGCATGGGTCGGCGTCTAGGTGATATTGCACAATGGAAGAGTTTCGCCGGTGGACTAACCGACCGTACCTCAACATCGAGACCAGTCGTGGAGGCAGGACTACTGCGCGAACTATTAAAATGAAAATTATGCTTGGCTTGAGGTTGATAAATGTGATGACTGCTGGTCGAACCGCTCATTTTCATTTTGATAATGCTACTGCCGCCACCACCCTCATTATTTTCGGCATTCTCCTCCTCGGTGCCCATGGCACAGTGTGACGAGGACGAGTCGCCATTGTTGCCAACGGCTGAGCCGCCGTTTTCATCATTAACACTATTATCACATAACTTAATATTTTCAATGCCGCAACGTGCCTCCTGCAGTATGAGTGGCGTTGTCGAACGATACATGTGGCTACGATTCGGCTTGAAAGCCTCCAAAGGCGGTGATGTGCGAAAGTTGACAGGCGTTAAAATCGGTTCCAAGAAATTTCGTAACTGCAATAGACAAATTTAAAAAAATCAAATTATTATGCTAATCACAAGGAACCACATGTAAATACTCACATCGTCATCGGAACTGTGTGCCAGTGATCGTTTACGATTCTCTACTAATGTTGAACTGGACCTTTTTAAGGCCGCTGCTTCTCCCTGCAACTCATCGGGATCCAATGATGATGTCCCACGTTCTGATATCAGTGATGATGTGCCACGCACCGTTAATACATTACTGGCGGCATGGGCCGCTTCAGCCGCCGCTACAGATGAGGGTCCATTAATAACTTCAAGTTCTTCTTCGGAACTGTGCTGATCGTACTGAAGGTGGGATTTACACATCATCGCAGAAGATTCTGATGAACAAATTGTATCGGTCGGAGAGTTTGCATCGGTGCAGGAACTAAAACCTAAAGGGAAGTAGAAGGGGAAAGAAGAAATTTAATAATTAATCCGATTAAATTCGATAAAAGTAATTAACTATAAGGACATCGTAGGAATGAGGGAAAACAATTTTGAGGACATCGTAAGAATATGGGGAAATAATTGTATATGAAATTTTAATATTTTCTTTCCCTTTTTCTTCTTATATAGTTTTGATACCCGTGGTACTGGAGTAAGACGAGAGAGATCCAATGTTACTTTTGAGGTTTTACTAAGAATTCGCCTGTTTGTCTATGTATTATTGTAAACAAGGTATAGATCGCATTTATGATCGGAATGAGATGAAATTTTTGTCACAGCTCATTTATTTGGCCCAACGACTCTACTGAAATTAGTTTTCATTAAAATTGTGCCTCAAGGTTTGTCTGATCGAAACGAATAACGTACGGAATTAAGACTGGAATTAATTGTATTAAGAATTGTTGAAATCGGTACAGATGTATATAAAGATCCCACATAAATGTTCGCCCGATTTCTATAAATGGTGCACCAAATAAATCCAATTGATAAACAATTGAAATTAAAGCCCAAAAACTCCTCTCTCCCTTGTCCGAACTATGTCTTCCAGTAGCAAAAAATTCCATAATGGGTCTTCTAATTGATTTATCAAAACAGTCGTGTTGATTCTTTTGTCTCTGGTTATATTTGCTACTTTTAGAGAGACTATAAAATCCTGTGTTTGGTCCATTTCTTTGTAAGGTCCGTCGATAACTGTACAGGTCGCAAATCACAAATTATATAAGGACAGACACACATGGCATAATTAATTCAGCTAGTTGATTGGTATGCTAAAAAATTGGATCAAGGACCAATATTTCATTGTGTTACAAACTTATGGGTCGACAGAAAGCTATAATATATTAAAAGTATTTTTTTTCGAGGACCAACAGACCAATAATCGTTTTTTTAATTAACCGGCTTAAGAACAATAAAGCAGAAGATGCTGATGCCGATTACCAGACGAACTATTCAAGACCGGTGGTCAGATGCTGGTCAGGAGCATGCATCAGCTGATTAGTACAATTTGGCTAGATGAATGGATGTCCAATGATTGGAACCTTAGAATCCTGTGTCCCGTGCACAAAAAATGTGACTAAACGATAGGTGCAAACAATTAGAAATTAGTCTACTTCCCATCGCATATAAAGTGCTATCCAGCGTGCTGTGTGAACGACTAAAGCCAATGGTCAATAACATTATTGCACCATACCAATTCGGCTTTAGACCTGGCAAATCCACCATTGAACAGATTTTCACTCTGCGCCAATCCTGGCGAATACATTCCATCAATTCGTCGACTATAAAGCCGCATTCGACAGCCCTATCCGTTCAGAGGTGTTTAAAGCCAAGTCTGCGTTCGGCATTCCTGCAAAATTAATATGGCTATGCAGGATAACTTTAACTAGCACAAGGTCAGCAGTTAAAGTCGGAAAGGACCTCTCGGAGCCCTTTAATACCGAACGAGGTTTTAGACAAGGTGACAGTTTGTGGTGGATCTGGGAAAGGCAAACGGGACGCAAAGGTGGACAGAAATGTCACCCTGTACACCAAACAGGGTGACATTCTGTCCTACGCTGATAACTTCGCCTACGCTGATGACATCGATATGATGGATCGAACATTGCGAGCGGTAACAACCACCTTTGAACAAATTGAGAAGGAGTCTGCCAAAGAGTGACTGGCAGTAAATGGCGACAAGTCCAAGCTGATGGTATCAACGCTCAAGACGTCCAGTAGACTTGGATCAACTGTGGATCTTGAGAACTACAGTTTCGAGGTAGTTAAAGATTTTATATATCTTGGTACCGCCATAAATAAAACTAATAACATCAACTTTGAACTCCGGAGGATAATAGTGTTGGCCAACAGATGCTACTATGGGCATAGTAAGCAACTCAAAAGCAAGACCATCTCTCGTCAGACCAAACTCACACTCTACAAGACGCTGATATTATCCGTGCTGTTGTATGGATCTGAAGCATGGATACTTGCGCAAGCAGATGTGGCAGCTCTTTGAAGTGTTTGAGAGAAAAATTCTCCGGAAGATCTATGAGCCGATCTGCGTCGACGGTGAATATCGCCGTCGATTGAACCATGAGCTATACCATCTATTCTCGAACATCGACATAGTCAGACGTATCGAGCTGCAGCAACTACGGTGGCTAGACCATGTTGTGCGAATGAATGATGAGATGCGCACAAGACCGACGCGATTCGAAATCTTTATTGAACAAATGTTCTGTCACAAGCCATCTAAGTAAATATTTTGTGGATTTTTTAAAATGATTTTTTCAAGGGCTTGTAGACCAAGAAGCGTGGATTGTTTGAACAAATTTTTAAAAGGACCATTAGACCAAGAAGCGTGGATTTTTTATATGTATTTTTTCAAGGTCCAGAAAACAAGAAGCGTCGATTTTTTTAAACGTATTTTTTCAAGGTCTAGAAGACAGGAAGCGTCGATTTTTTAAACGTATTTTTTAAGGACCTTAGACCAAGAAGCCTGGATTTTTAAATGATTCTTAAGGACCAGTAGACCAAGTAGCTTGGATTTTTAAACGTATTTTTTCCAGGGACGAAAAACGTGGGGTTTTAAACTAATTTTTAAAGTACCAGTAGACCAAGCAGAGTGGATTTTAAGGACCAGTAGATTAAGACGTGTGGATTTTTTTAATGTATTTTTTTCAAGGACCAGTAGACCAAGTAGCTTGGATTTTTTAAACGCATTTTTTCAAGGGCAAGTAGATCAAAGAGCTTGGATTTTTTAAATTTATTTTTCCAGGGCCCTTAGACCAGTAATTGCCCATTTTTCAAATGTATTTTTCAAGGACCAGTAGACCAGGAAGCCTTGGATTTTTTAACGTATTTTTTCAAGGACCAGTAGACCAGGAAGCCTTGGAATTTTTAACGTATTTTTCCAAGGGCGAGTAGAACAAGAAGGTTGGATTTTTTAACGATTTTTAAGGACCAGTAGACTACAAAGCGTTTAAAAAATCGACGCATTTTTTCAAGAGGATCTATTTGACTTTATAAAATGAAAATTTGAACAAAGTTTGACATATAGTGCGGACTATGTGAATTTTGGGTCCAGGATTTGGGTACTTTAACCTTCATAATTGCTTACTTACTAGTTTCCATATCCAACTCTAAGTGATGTTGATGATGTTTTGTATCCACATCTAAGATATCGCCATCAGATTCAGTACCCGAGTCATTTGATTCGCCCTGGAAGAGAATAAAACAAAATAACACACCGGTTAATATAAAATATAGACGCAAAAATTCAATAAAATAGGAATATATACACTAGTGATGAAAATGAGGGGGGGTTATGGAGGTGGGTATACAAATCTATTCAATTTTGTTAATAAAACACAACCTTTTTCTTGAAAAAATTCTTAGCCGATTTGTATGAGGAAGAGTATGACAAGATGGTAGAAAGCGACTCCTGTTGTGACGAAATTAATTGTTGGTCCTGGTTCTGGTGGTGGTGTAGTTTTTGTTGTTGTGGCTGATTATGCTGCTGCTTATGTTTAACAAACTTTATCATTATTGGCCAACGTTGGAAAAGAATTTTTTTATTAAATGAATGGATTTTTTGTTTTCCGGTTAGAGAGAGAGACAAACCTTTTTTTAATTTCTTTTTCGTTTAGGATTTTCTTTCAAATGTTGTTGTGGTTATGATTTTTAGAAAAAAATTATATTTTTAAGGATATTTTACAAATGAAAATCCTGTATTTTTTTCTTCTTAAATACACATCCTGGAAAAAGCCAGACACTTTTGTCTATGACAATTTCTTGTATCTCTATTTCGGCTTTTTCGCTTTTGCTGCTTCTTCTTTGTCGTCGTTTTTTGGTTGATAGGTTGGTTGGTTGGCTGGCTGGCAGGCAGCTTGGTTGGTTGGATTATAATGACGATGATGTTGTGTTGATGATGAGGGCGATAACGATGATACTGATGACGATTAAGAAGAAGAAGAGCTGAAGTAGGAATTAAAGCCCAATACCGGGAGTAAATGTTGCCGACGATGTCCAATTGCCGATAGTAGTAACGGGCAATACGACACAGCGAGTAACAACAAAAACAGAGTACGACGTTGAGTGAGTATTCTCGTAGTATTTTTGTTGCTGCTGCTGTTGTTGTTGCTTACGCTCTCTCATCCACAATGAATTGTCATCATTGTGTGGGCATCATAAATTAATCCACTGACACCTTGTGCTCTCACTCTCTCTCTCTCTCTCTCTATCTCGTTAACAGTCTCTTCTAGTGGAACTCTCAGTGTGAATAATGATTGGGCTATCTCTCTATTAGATTTTCACTCTCAATGTTAAAAATGCCTATGTCTCTCTCCCCTTTTTATCTCTCTCCCAAGAGTGCAAAGTAAAACTAACAAGTGATGTTTGTGGTGACAGTAGTAGTGATGATGTTTGCTGGCTGCTGTAATGGTGATGAATGACAAAGAGGTGCAAAAATCCTTTAATGCACCTCTCTTCTGCAGAATGGGCCAAGAGGATAACAATTTCTCTCCCAAACAGGAAAAAAATATATATGATAAAACTCACACGCACTCTCCCACACGCAGAGGCGACGACACAAGGGCAGCTAAAGGAACACCAATACACAGTAATTGGATATTCAGTGGCAGCACCAGCAGCAGGAGGAACAAATCTTAAAAATACTAAACCGAGGCGGTTTAAAACTAACGAAGCGAATGAGATATACTACGACGACATGTTTTTTCTTCACTTTATTTTCACAGCAATTTTTTCGACAATGTTTACCGCCGACGTATCGGGTTGTATGTTAGGATAGGTGTGTGTGTGTGTAACTATGCGATTATTGCAGATTGCTGTTGCTGCCGTCACTAATTGCTGTTGTTGCTGGTGGTGTACTTGGTTGTCGTAGAACCTCTCGTCCTCTCGTATTTTGTGTTGTTGAATGCAAGCAGCAGGCTGAATGGCTGACTGACTGGCTGGAAGGCAGCCTCAGATCACCTTTACCGTAAGATACAGTACTGAATTATCGATTTTCTTTTTACTTGGCAGTCAAAATTCTACAACAACACAAACAACAAAAAACGAAATGAAACGAAATTTTCCGTTTTAATTCACTGTAATCCGCATAAATCCATTACTAAATCGAATTCGGCTACACTTACAAATTTGGCAAATTTTTAAGAAGTTTTAGGCAGCAGATTTTATTTGCAGACATTTTTTTTTTTGGTTTCCAGTTGGACGAATTTTTTGTATTTTTATTGTATTATTATCATGGGTATCGATACCGCCGTGACATATTCGCCAGCGAACACATAAATTTATATTAGCCGAACTACTTTAAAATTCATAATTTTATTTATTTTTTCTTTGGAAAAATCCTTTTCTGATATTCTTTTAGTTGTATCCACACACAATTTTTCTTTCCTGTTTCTTTGCCTTTTTTCCTTCTTCTTCTTTTTTTTTGTTCGCTTGTCTAAAAATACTACTAAACTTCGCCTGTCACCGGCAAACGTTTCACACAAACTAATGACACTCTCTCTCGGTGAAATATTTCACACGACACGACCGTGAGTAACACAGCAACACAACGTCTCAATCACCAACAGAATGGGCAGGAGCAGTAGCAGCAATGCTAACTAAATACACACGTGTCGGAGATGGCACACAGGCATTGCAATTTTAAAAGTGTACCAAAGGCTTCTATAACACTTGAGGTCCAGGAGACCAATAAGGTTGGATTTTTCAAACCTGCAGCAGACCAATAAGTGTGATTTTTTTAAACATATTTTTTCAAGGACCAGTAGAACAATAGGCGTGGATTTTTTACACATATTTTTTCAACGACCAGTAGACCTGTAAGCGTGGTTTTTTTAAACATTTTTTTTTTTTGCAAGGACCTGCAGACCAAGAAGCTTGGATTTTTTGAACGTATTTTTTCAAGGACTTGCAGACCAAGAAGCATGGATTTTTAAACGAATTTTTTTCAAGAACTAGCAGACCAATTAACGTAGATTTTTTTAATCGTATTTTTTGAGGTCCAGTGGACCAATTAACGTGGATTTTTTTAATCGTATTTTTTGAGGTGCAGTAGACCAATTTACGTATATTTTTTGGAGGACCAGCATACCAATAAGCGGGGATTTTTTAAACGTATTGTTTCAAGGGCCTTCAGACCAATTAGCGTATATCTCTTAAAAATATTTTTTTTAAGGTCCAGCGGGCCAATAAACGAAGATTTCTTAAATATTTTTACGATTTTTTAAAATATTTTTCCGACCAGAAGCGTGAATTTTTTAAGCGTTTTTTCACAAGACCAGCGGACCAGGTTATTCTTAAATTAAGCCATACCAGCTTCGTTCACGAGTTGCTTTATTGGCGCCCAGCGTGGGGCCTGTTTTAGTTAATATTTTTCAAGAAGCTGGTCTGGATTTCCTAAACGAATTTGTTAAGGACCGTGGATACACGTTTTGTTACAGTACCACCCTGGTCCTATCCCAATTTCCGGATTCCTGGAGGGTTTTGCAATTCCTTGCAGGTAAATTTCGATATCGGTTCATTTTTTGATAAAGCGCTGAATATAAAAGTCTCGGCGCCCGTAGATATTTTGAAGGTTGGCATTTCCCACCATGGCTGTTTTAATTTGACACTCCGGATTTATCTTGCATAAAAATTTATCTTAACAGTCGATTTTAAATATAACTCATGTTTTTACATATCCCCTTTTTTTTGATAAATATGCGTACATATTTTAAAATATTTCTTGAAGAACCATCTGAACCATAATTTGGATCTTTTAAGGGCCATCCGATTTATAAGTAAAACATTCAAGAATATTCCGAATCAATACTGAGAATTTTTATGACTATTTTTTTTTAAGAATATTTTTTCAAGACTCATCGGACTCATACGAGAGAATTTTTTAAGAATATATAAAAAAAAAAACATAAGACTCTTTAAAATTTTAAGAATTTAGCTTGAAGAACCATCCGGCCCATAAACATGAATGTTTTAAGAATATTCTTCAAAGCTCTTTCGATCTATTCATAGTTTTGTTTTTTTAAATATTTTTCGGAGATCAATCCGATTGTTATACCCTACACAACCATGTTGCAAAGACATAAAAGTATAAAGATAGGACAATTGATACGTAAACAATTTCCAACAAATTTTCCTCTGTTGTTACGATATCGTAACAACAGAGAGAACAATATTAAACGTTGCTAATGCTATATCTTAAGCTTATTAAATAAAAAAATATTTTTTGAGTGCAGATCTCTGATTTTATTTGCATTTTATACGCACATTATCGCGTATTGGCGTTTTTATTGTTAACATGCCTCTGTTACACCTGATTCCCCCTGGATATTTTATTATAAACTATTTTGTCAAAATGCATTTTGTCGAGTCTTTACGGTTTCTATGTCTTTGTATGTTGTCAGGATATTATAGCTTTGTGCAGCCCCAAGAGTTTGTAACGCCGCGAAATATTGGTCCTAGACCCACCTTTAAGTGTACCGATTATCATATCTCGACTAGCTGAGTCGATCTAGACATGTGTGTCCGTCCGTCCATTATAATTTGTAAACATGATACAGGCCACAGTTATGGACCAGTCTTCACAAAATTGTATGTGGGATGGGTTCTGGCCAATGAAGACCCCTATTGAAAATAATCTTTTAATATTTAGGGGATGAAATGGATCAAAAAGTTTATTTTTGTCGGTTTTTCTGGTCGCTACAGAGGCCGCAATTATGAAGGATCGGGCCAAAGCGAGTCAAATGGACTCTGAGTGGTTGGCCTTTAAATTGATACCAATTATATGTTCGTATGTACTCGGATGTGGGAGTTAAACTTAAATATTTATATGTACTTACGTATTCAGAAATAAAAAAAAATCACTTTAAAATTGTCCAAGAGGTTCCAGTTATGGTGATGATGAACCGAAAACTTAATTATTTGTGTTTTTTTTTTCAAGACGATCTATAGGCCACAAGCCGAACATCACAACAAAACCCACGTTGAAGGCAATCTGGAAGAAGGGCTGTACTGAATATTGGGAATATTCGGAAAATATGTGAGTGTAAGGAAGATGTGCTGTTGATCTCTAATCGGTCAAGAGGTTAGAGTTCCGTGGTAGTTGTGTAGGGCATCGTATCGTCGGCCCCGTCAGACTATACTGCTCCGCTCACTGGTTTTTGGATATTTTTTATTCAATTTTTTAAGAATATTTTCCTCAGATATCCATAAGGTTGTACTTTTAAAGAATATTTTTCGAAGCGCCATCCGATCCCAAGTGTGGATTTTTAAGATTGTTTTGTTTTTCGAATCGATTTTTTTTTTCAAAGACAAAAAAATGTAGGATATTATTTTTAAAATTTGTTATTGAACATTTTTAAAAAAAATGTATGAAAAACTCAAGAATTTTGAAGAAAATTCAGAGAAGGGCCAACAGCATTGATTTAAAAAAAAATTGAGAGACCACCAAATGTATAATCGCTGATTTGTTTAGAATATTTTAGATGTATTTATACGCCTGGATTTGTTAAACATATTTTTTGGAAGGACCACCAGAGTTATATGGGTACATTGGGTGTACGAAATTGTACCATTAATTGTTCAGATATTCCTAAAAAAAATAATTACCATCACTATTATTGCATAGAATTGAGACGACTTGACTTGCGATATAATATAGCGAAATTTAACCAGACAACAAAAGGATTTTGAAACATTTCAACAGCAAATTAAAATAATTCCAATATTTAAAATATTCCAGACAATTTTTTTAATAAATTTCTTTAAGCAATAACTTCATTATCAGCAACATACGAATAAGCATTACAAAATAACCCCAGCTCTCTCTCTGTTTTACCCAACTCTCTTATTACCAATCTCTCACTTCACAATTGCTAAACAAAAAAATATCTACCGTTATTTATAGTAAAATTTTATGCGCACTCTCCAAATAAAGTCTCTCTCTCTCACACTCTCCCCAACATGTTATGGTCTCCGGTCTTTGAATATTCCTAATGCGCAGAATCCTTTCAACCATTACCGATACCAATACACTATTAATTGAGTAGTAGTAGTTGTAGTAGTAAAAAAATCAGACCCAGAGAATGAGCGCCAAAAAATAAAATGTTGCTCCACCATATCACATGGAGGACAAGCACAACAACAACAACAATGGGAGGCGAATTGAAAACCCGCCAGGTCCTAGCACAATTTACAAACACAGAATGAAGAAATTGACGCGGCGGGTTATGTTTGATTGTGCTGCCTGTTGTTGTTGTTGCAGAAATGACATCGGTTCGGTGAGGTTAGGGGGATTTATATTTCGCCAAAAAGTTTGTTCGGGATATTCAATGAATGGCTGGTTCGATGGTTGGTTGGTTGGTTGGCTGGCGTGCTGAAAGGCTGGCAGCCTGACTGCATGCAAGTTTGTTTGGTATTATGGCGGAGCTGTGGTGTTTCACACGTTGACTTCTGCTGCTGATGGCGCTGCCGCCACCAGAACGACCACCACCATCACCACTACAACTCTCGTCGCTGTTTGGCTGCCTTGAATGAGTTTTCAATCGAAATGCAAGGTTAAGAACATATCATTATTACTATTCTTAATGATAACGACCTTCATCATCGGCATTGGGTAGCTGCTAGCTCTGTTAGCCAGTCAACCAACAATATTTTGTTTTTGTATGTTGTTGTTGTTGCTGTTGTTTTTATTTTTCAAACATTTTGTTTTTTTGAATGAAGACTTGCAGAGGTTTTATTGTTGTGAAACACAATTTTATGAATGTTTCGAAATGGTACTACAAACAAACGGTTAGTTAATGGAGACAAATTGTCTGGAGGAGAAATTGAGAAAAATAGCTCAGAGGTAGTTATATTAAAAACGTTATTTATTTAATTTACATTTTTGGATTAGTGGAATATTTTTTGACAAAAATTTTCAGATCAATATTTATATCCTTCACTACACTGTGGTACAGGGTATTATGTCTTTGTGCATATGTTTGTAACAGGCAAAAGGAATCGAGATAGACCCATAGTTCCTTTTGAGAATGTGCATAAAATCACTTTCTGAGTCGATTTACGCATGTCCGTCTATGTATTTTTGTGAACAAAGTACAGGTCACATTTATCATCCGATTTGGATGAAATTTGGCATAGGTCACTTATTTGACCCAAGGACGAACCCTATTGAAATTGGAAAAAATCGGTTCAGATTTAGATATAGCTCCCATTTATATTTTCTTCCGATTTAATGTAAATGGTGCACCAAAGTCCCTATATATCTCTCGATTTGCACGAAATTTGACACAGCGTAATGAATTAGGTCTAGAATTGTGTGTGTTAAGTTTCGTGAAAATCGGTTCAGATTTAGATATAGCTCCCATATATATTTTCGTCCGATTTAATGTAAATGGTGCACCAAAGTCCCTGTATATCTCTCGACTTGCACGAAATTTTGCACAGCGTAATGAATTAGGTGTAGAATGATGTGTGTTAAGTTTCCTGAAAATCGGTTCAGATTTAGATATAGCTCCATATATATTTTCGTCCGATTTAATGTAAATGGTGCACCAAAGTCCCCATATATCTTTCGATTTGCACGAAATTTGGCACAGCATAATGAATTAAGTCTAGAATGATTTGTGTTAAGTTTCGTGAAAATCGGTTCAGATTTAGATATAGCTTCTATATCTGACCAAATGAAAAATTTAGTGTCGGTTGCAGAATGACATGATTATGGATCCAATTTCATTTTACTGGTCCTTTAAAAATGCGAGGTCTATTAGGATTCATCTGTTGAATATACCCAAAGTGGTGAAGGGTATCAATAGTCAGCCCCGTCCGACTTTACTACTTTCCTTGCTGGTTTTTTTTAAATAACTTTTTCTTTTAAATACTTTTTTCAAAAATCTTGTTAGATTTTTTTTTTTTTTTTTTTTTTTTTTGAAAACAAAACCAACGTGTAGATTTTTTTAAATTTTATTTTCAAAAATGTCAAGGCGTAGAATTTTTTGTTAAAATATTTTTTTTTCAAAAATACCAATATGCCATTTTTATACCCATCACAACTATGTTGTCAGGGTATTATAGCTTTGTGCAGCCCCAAGAGTTTGTAACGCCGCGAAATATTGGTCCTAGACCCACCTTTAAGTATACCGATCGTCATATCTCGACTAGCTGAGTCGATGTGTGTACGTCTGTCCATTTTAATTTGTAAACACGATACATGCCATAGTTATGGAACAATCTTCGCGAAATTTTGCATGAAAGATGGGTTCTGGTAAATGAAAACCCCTATTGTTTTTGGTAAACATCGGTTAATATTTAGGGGATGAAATGGACCCAAAACTTTATTTTTGTCTGATTTTCTGGTCGCTCCAGAGGCCGCAATTGTGTCCCAAACATCGCGAATTTTTACATGGAGAAGAGAATCTGGCCAAAGAATATGTATGCCTGTTTTGATACGGATCGGTCGGTCAATACCCTGATTTTTGTGTAAAAAAGTGACAAAATTTGTATTCTATGGCGGCCCGTCCGACTATACTGCTCCGCTCACTGGTTTATTGTAAAAGTAAATGTTTCCGTTATTTTAATATTTGCCATAAAGTGATTTTAAATTGTATGTTTGGGTCAAGAATTTTCGGTTTTCTACAAAACAAGCCGATAATAAATGTCTATTGAATGAAACAAAATTGCAACGATATTTGAGTAATCGATAACAAATTATCGAAAATCTCATCACACACAAAACAAAGTTGTAGCACGTAAAAAATTACTACATATACCCTCACCCTTCTCAATTGCGGTGTATACGAATTATGTACCTTGAAAAAGGACGAGGAAAAATATTACGGTAAGTCAAATGAATATACCTACGTCACACACTTGCTGCACTTGTAACGTACACACGCTCTCTTTCTCTTTGCGTCTCTCGCTCTCTCGTTATTTTCATTACAGGAATTTATTCTCCTAATGGTGTTGCAAATTTCAACAAAAAAGGCCTAAATATATTTCTTTAGCGAGGAAAAAATGGAAGCAAAGTGTATTTTAATCTAGTTGACGATGTGTAGACTATCAGAAATTGTTCTATAGATCAAAGGCGTTTTTTTAAGACATCGTATAGAAAACTAGACGCTTGGCAGATTGTATTTCCACAAAAGTCTTTTTGATGATATTTTATCGACACAAGACCTTCAAAATGTCCCATATAAGACATCTAGCTCTTCTATAAGAAGAAAACCTCCAGTTCTTCTATAAGAGGAAGACCCCCAGCTCCTCCCTCTCCCATCTATAAGGAGACAAATCTTTTGAAAAAGATTGGAAACTTTTTAAATACGACTTTTTTGAGGTATCTTTTCGACAGAGGCCCTTTTGATATTCTTCTATAGTCAGAACACCTTCTAAAGGTTTGATATAGATTTCTTCAAATTGTTCAGCCTTCTCTCAGAAAACATCTTAAAAATCCCTCTGTACAAATACTTTAGAATCTTCTTATTTTTCCTGCCTAATCTCCAACTCTTGGGCTTCAGCATGAAGGTAGAAAATCCTCAGGAACATCTGAAGAAGGCTTACTATAGATTGAAGACCTATACACAGATAAGAAAGCCTCCTACCGAGACCTTTTTCGAGGTATTCTATCAACAAAAGCTCTATAGGTAGTCTTCTATAGCTCTGTGTGTAACCTTCAAAATGTTACCTACAGAGTCTTCCCTGGAGGATCTTCCGAAGATACCATAGACTTTCTAATCTAGAAACCGTTGTAGTATTCTCTAAGAAAACCTGCTCTAAAAAGGCTGTAGAGTCTCCTTATTTCTCCAGCTCCAATCTCCAACACGTCTTCAAATACTATTGGGCTTCAGCACGCAGGTCTCATAAAAGCAGAACAGAGTCCTTCCGATAGTCTTCTATAGTTAGAACACCTTCTAAAGGTCTGTTATAGAAATAATACCTTCAAAAGGTTACCTGCAGAGCCTTTCCTAGATATGGGGGATCTTCAGAAATTCTCCTAGGCCTTCTAATCTAGAAAACAATGTAGTATTCTCTAAGAAAACCCGCTCTTCTGGAGAAGTCATTCTATATATTGAAAGCCTCCTCAAGATAGATTTTTTGAAGGTATCCTCTCGACATAGGTCTTCTGCTAGACTTCTATAGTTCGAACACCTTCTAAAGGCCTATTATAGAAAAAATACCTTCAAAAGGTTACCTACATAGCCTTTCATATATATGAATAATATTTCGACGTTCCATATGACTTTCTAATCTGTAGTATTCTCTACGAAAACTCAACATCTCGTTATAAGCGATTTCGACTTTGATTATCCTGCAAATATTTTCTTTCCCAAACATTGGGTAAATTTTTTCCCCAATTGTACACTTTTAACCAAGTTCCGCATCTCTAGTCTCTCGTAGGTCCCAAAATGCAACATTCTCTCTTCGGTTTCCCAAATATTCTCCCAAGCGAAGTGAAATGCAACGAGCGAGAGAGAAAAAGAGATGTGCAATGTTTGGGAGAGAGCGAGAGCTAGAACATGCGCTCTACGATTTACGTTAATTTACGAAAACAAGGATACAAACATGGGACGCTTGCAAAAGATACAACAGTAAGAAGAAGATGAAGAAGAACAAGAAGCAGACATAGTGCAGCAGCAAACCAAAACAAGCGTGGGTGTGCAGCTGCAAAACTCGTTCAAAGGCTAGAAGACGTTGTCGTTAGTTTGGCCGAAACGAACGAGCCACCGAACGATTTGCATGCGGAGGCGTTAAAAACGAAGAATGCAAGGCAACATTGACGACGACGATGTAAAGGACGAAAACACACACACACACACATTGCCATAGCATAGAGACGACAACGACGACGAAGTATAAATTGGTTGGATAGATTTCCCTTTGGCAAGATTTTATTGTCGTTGTTGCTTTTTATCCTGTGTGAGTGCGAGCCTCTCTGTGAGGGGGTGTGTGCTGAGGGGTCTTGCGTGTGTATGCATGTTCGTATGTTGTACTAGTCTACTGCTATATAGTACATACGTATAGTGTTTGTTTCTGTATCCTGGCACAATGTAAGTGTACGTGTGTGTGTGTGTGCGTGTGTATGTCTGTGTATCGATAGGTGTACGTGCGTGTTCAAGTGCTGGTATATGTTAGCTTATAGTAAATATTTAAAGGTATTGTGTCGCGTGTTGTTGTATAGTAAATAAAGTTAAACGATGATGATGCACGAACGCCAAAAACAACAGTTACAACAAGAACAACGGCAGCAACAACAACAACAAAATCTCAATTTTAGTAGGAAAATTGTATGGTCATGTTGTTGACTACACTTGGAACTTTACATCCTCCTTTACCAAAGAGATGGAGTGAGAGGAGACTGGACTTCCAGGACGACCACAATGCAAAAGAAAGGGGTGTGCAAGCACAGTCCTGTGGAGCATAAGCCATGTTAAGCTTCAGTGTTTATGATTTTTATTACCAGTACATTTTGTTGTTTTCTTCTTCATCTTCTCCTTGTCGTTGTTTTTATTTTGGGTTACCATCGTTCGTGAGTTGATTTCCCCCAAAAAAATGTAGCTTAAATAAAGGAAAACTACACCATGACCAAGCAGGCGCAAGCGGGCACTCAGTCAGGTTATGTGTATAAAAATAGACGACATCTTTATCCTGGCCTGACAGTCAGATTTGTCCATGCCTCACATGTCAGGCCACCCCACCCCAGCCGGCATCGTCATCTCGTCCCTTAGCAGCATTTAACGCTTGGCTGGTGAATTGCGTTTGTTTGTTGTCCAAGTAAAGACATGAGGCTACCCAGCCCCCTGCCGACTACCGCCCCCAATTGTCTCAGGTTCTCAGCCATTTCACATGAATGCAGCAGCTTTCTTTTTTAGAATATTTGTATTCTTGTTGTTGTTGCTGTTTTGATATATTCAAATGACTTTTTTGTTGTAGCTGTTGTTGTTCTATTCTTATTTGAAGTGTCTGCGTGTGTATGTGTGTGAAGGAGTTGTGTTATAGTATGCGCGCATACATTTATTGGTGCATGTATTCGTGAATACATATTTGCTAGTAGATATTTTGATTTTATGGTGGTTCCATGTTCGTACCACCACCGCCACGATGATGATGACGGTGACGGACGTTGAGTATGGCTGGCGTTTACGTTAGACGGAATGGCAAGATAAGTGTTTGTAGTAAAAAGGAGTTTGCTGTCGGTTTTTTCCTCTTTTGTTGTTGTTGTAGTATTTTCTTTACTAAGCTATGGATTTAAATGGGCAAGCTTTTGAGAAGAACTAGGAGAAGAAGAAGACGAGGACGGAAAAAGGAGAAAACCAACAATAGCAATATTAATAAGGACAACACAAACCAAAAAAGGGTTTACAATCAACTTGAGCTAGGATGTATATTGTATGTATTGTAACGTCATAATTTCATGTTTGTATTGTTTGTTGTAGTTGATTGCAACTATGCGAAAGGTTTAATAGGTCTTGAATAAGGAGACTTCAATAAGTAGAATACCATATATTAAAGATATACAATATCCAAATTACGCCCTAATTGTTATTTCAGAGGACCTTCTATGGATCAAAAAACAAAAACAAAAAAATATTTTTAAAAAATTCACGACTTTGGTAAATCTACCAAATTATTTTTAAACCAGTAAGAAAAGTAGTAAAATCGGACGGGGCCGACAGATGAACAGGCGTAGCATTTTTAAAGGACCAGTAAAATTAAATTGGATCCATAAACATGTCATTCTGCAATCGATAGTAAATTTTTCATTTGGTCATGGAAGCTATATCTAAATCTGAAACGATTTTTAGGAAACTTAATACACATCATTCTATACCTAATTCATTACGCTGAGCCAAAATTCGTGCAAATCGAAAGATATTAAGGGACTTTGGTACACCATTTACCTTAAATCGGACGAAAATATATATGGGACCTATATCTAAATCTAAACCGATTTTCAGGCAACTTAACACATATCATCCTAGACCTAACTAGGTACACTATTCCAAATTTCGTGCAACTCGAAAGATATACAGGGACTTTGGTGGACCATTTACTTTAAATCGGACGAAAATATATATAGGAGCCATATCTAAATCTAAACCGATTTTCAGGAAAATTAACACACATCATTCTAGACCTAGTCCATTACGCTATGCCAAATTTTGTGCGAATCGAAAGATATTAAGGGACTTTGGTACACCATTTACCTTAAATCGGATGAAAATATATATAGGAACTATATCTAAATCTGAACCGATTTTCGCGAAACTTAACACACATTATTGTAGACTTAATTCATTACGCTGTGCCAAATTTCGTGCAAATCGAAAGATATATATGGACTTTGGTGCACCATTTACATTAAATCGGAAGAAAATATATATGAGAGCTATATCTAAATCTGAACCGATTTTCGGGAAACTTAACACACATCATTATAGACGTAACTAAGTACGCTATGCCAAATTTCGTGCAAATCGAAAGTTATTAAGGGACTTTGGTGCACCATTTACATTAAATCGGACGAAAATATATATGAGAGCTATATATAAACCGATTTTTCCCAATTTCAATAGGGTTCGTCCTTGGGCAAAATAAGTGACGTATGCCTAATTTCATCATTTCGACCTGTACTTTGTTCACAAAAATACATGGACGGACGGACATGCGTAAATCGACTCAGAAAGTGATTCTATGCATATTCTCAAAAGGAACCCTGTGTCTATCTCGTTTCCTTTTTGCCTGTTACAAACATATGCACAAAGACATAATACCCTGTACCACAGTGTGGTGAAGGGTCTACAAAAATTATTTAAAAAAAATCCACGACTTTGGTAAGTCTACAAAAAATATTTTTAAAAAATCCATTATTTTAAAAAGTCTACCTAACATTCAAATCATTTATAAGCACTCACTCTAACTGAACTTTAGATAGAGTTAGACCGTTTAGCGCTTTTATATAGAGACTTCCAGTGACTTCCGATCGCCTATAAAATCCTCATAACACCTATAAAGACTACTTAGTGTTAAATTCGGCAATAAAGACCATCTGCCCTTCAGCAGATGAGCTTGGCTTGCCTCTTGTATTACCAAAAATTCGACACAATAAATTAGATTTGCTATAGATTTGGCAACCCTTAATCTGCATACATGCGCCATGTGAGCTTGCGTGCACTTTGTGTATGCCAGCATGCATGCAATCGCATCGAATGTTTACACCTACAAGTACATACCGGGATGTGTAGGGATGTCAGTAATGGCAATATGTAGAAATAACGGGGAAGTTCTATAGTTTTTTTAATAGACAGGAAGACCAAAATCACATATTTGGCAGGATGATAGGAAGACCTTGTGACCCCCCATAAAAGGGGACTCTGATCTACTATAAGTAAAACCATATGTCAATGAGGATCTGCAGGACCTAGAGTTCTCCCATTAATTTGTATTCTAAGAGATTTCCAATAAATAAAGTTCTGGTTCCGCCGTCTCCAAAAAATATTTTCAATTTCTAGTCAGAATTGAGGAGAGAGGCGATCTTTAAGTATTTTTTGAGTGATTTTATTGTTTCCCCTTTCGACATCCCTACTCTGGTGAGCGTGAAAAACACAAAGTAACAAATGTTTTGAATTTGTTACTTGTTTTTGTTAAAATAATTACTGTCACACACCAGCAGAAACGAAACGACACATGCAGGAGTATTCACAAGCCAGAAAGCCAACCGACCGGCTGCCCACCCACCTATAGCGAGTTAGTCAACCCGCCATTTGTGTAAACAGCCATGAGCTTTTGTTATATGAGGGTGTCACAACATAACTTCTTAAGTTTGTCTTCCTTTAATGCGACAACAGCAGACGTGTGACGTACTACGTACTCGTACAACAACAAACAAGAGTCTATTGAGGAGAGATTTTGTGAAAAAAACCAAAACAATTTGTTGAGTTGTTTGTATACACACTCTGGGAGGTAGAGTGTTGCCAGGTGATTTGAGGAGGATTGACAGAAAAATTAAAAAAAAAATTGGTTTGTAAAAAATTGTCTGATAAAACCTCAAATAATTTTCTTAGAAATCTACTCCCATGGGCCTAATGGTCCTTCGAATGACATTCGGTCCTTTTTTGGACCATCAGACCCATATGAGTCTTATTGAAAGACAATTTCAAATGTTTTGAATCTAAAAAAGACTCGTAAACAAGTGTTTCTTTAGAAGCCACATTTACCAGTTCGATGAACCTACAACAATTTGTCTTAAAATTCAACCCTTAAGGGTCTCACAAAAATCATTCCTTAATAAGCCCGCCAGTTTTATGGATCTGATATTTTTCCAAAAATTTAAAAAATCCACTATTAAGTGGCTGATGGGTTAACAAAACAAAATATTCTTAAAAAAAAAACAAAATTTACGAGTCTGATGACCTACAAAAAAGGTTTTTTAACGGGTCAATTTATGGGTATATTTTTATGGATCTCATTTTTCTTCATAAAATATTCATTGAAAAATCCACAAAATTAAAAAAAATTCACGCATAAAAATCTGATGGTCGCATAAAAACCATTCTTAAAATATTCTCACTATGGGGTATTATGGTCCTACAAAAATATTCTTAAAAATCGACACGTTCGGTAGTGATAGTCCAACACAAAAATACTTAAAAAAATCGCTCTTACAGATCTGAGGAATTGTTATAAAATTATTCTTAAAAATTCTAAAAATCTATTCGTATTGATTCTGATCGGTCCCTCAAAAATAAAATTTACGCTCATTATATGATGATTGTAAAGAAATCCACAATTATATACCTAACTGGTTCTACCAAGAATATTCATAAAAATCCGCGCGCATTTATCTGATGTTTATCTCAAAAATCCACGCCCAAAAAATTCTGATGGTCCGACAAAGATTATTCTTAAAAATCCTCACTCAAAAATCTGATGGTTCGAGAAAAATTATTCTTAGCATATTCAAACCTACAGATGGATCTCAAATACTCTTAAAATCGCACTCCTATAAATCGTGTCGGTTGCTCTAAAAAATATTCATAAAAGTTCGCCCGTTTTAACCTGAAGGTTCTCTCAAAAATATCTTTAAAAATCCACACTCATAAATCAAAGGCGTTAGCATGGTCCTAATCTTGTCTGGTCCCCAGGTGGTCTATAAAGATTCCCCGACCTTCCAAACTACAAAGACCTCCTGGTTCATCTGTTCTATTTTCTCGTTTATAAAGACACGTTGGTTGTTGTAAAAGGCCTACCTGACCACCAAATATCGCTCTCTGCTCTATAAAAAACACTCCCTGGCATCCAGCTCGCCTTTACAGACTCTCTCCTCTTCTTAAGACAACCTGGTACTCCAAAAACATGTTTCTAAAAATGTCAAACCTACGGATCTAATGTTAAAACATTCTTAAAATCGCAGCCTTCAACACGGCTATAAATACTCTTTAGCCTTTATCTTATATAATGAATCTCTGAGACCTCTGGGCCTTCATCTGTTCTATAAAAACTCTCTGAACTTCATAAGACTTATTGGGTGTCACATTTTCTCGTTTATAAAGGCACGTTGTTTTTTGGCTGTTGAAAAGGTCTCCCTGACCACCAATTATCGCCTTCTGCTCTATAAAAACTCTTTTACCTCAAGCTCGTCGCCAAGGTGGTCTATAAAGATTACCCGACTCAAAAGACTCTATCCATAAGACTCTCTGGGACTCATCTTTCCTCAGTTCGTCTACAAAGACATTTTGGTCTACAGCTGGTGTATAACGACCCCCTGACCAATAATTCGTCCATAGAAAGTACATGACATTCAGACTGAGGTCCATTTTAAAAGTATTCTTAAAAAATCTCCACCTTCAGCTCGTCTATAAAAACTTTAGGACCTTGGGCTCGCCTAAAAAGAATCTGGGTCTCCAGGCGGTTTTTAAGAACTCCCTGAAATCCAGTTCGCCTATGAAGACTCTATTCTCTCCTTGCCACCAATTATCGCCTTCTGCTCTATAAAAACACTCTGACCTCAAGACTTCATGATCTGCAGGTGGTCTATAAAGATTACCCGGCCTCCACGTTGTCTATAAAGACACTCTGGCCTTGATAAAACTCCCTGGGAGGCGATCTGGTCTTCAGATTGTCTTAAAAGACACTTTGGTCTTCAGCGGATCTATAAATGCTCACTCTGATGTTCATTAAAATGCATTCTTAAAAAATCTTAGCCTTCAGCTCGTCAATAAAAACTCTCGGAACTAAAGCTCGTTTATAAAGACTCTATAGTCTCCAAATGGTCTGTAAGGACTCCATGACATCCAGTTTTTAAAGACTCTCTCCCCTCCATATTACTTTCTGGGACTCATCTCTTTGGTTTCAAGAGGATCTATAAATACTCCCTGACCACCAATTCGTCCATAAGAACTCCTTGGCCTTTAGTGTGATGTTCATTAAAATATTCTTAAAACATCAAGCTCATCTATAAATACTCTTCAGTCTTCAGGTGGTCTATAAGGACTCCCTGACATCCAGTTCGTCTATACATACTGTCTCCCCTCCATAAGGCTTCTTGGGACTCTTCTTTCCTCTACCCTCCAATTCGTCCATAAGGACCATCAGGCTTTCCGTGTGATTTTCTTAAACAAAAAATCATCGCCTTCAGCTCTTCTTATCTGCTCTTTAATGACTCTCTGGTCTCCAAGTCTTTGACCTTCAGTTCGTCTATAGAGAACTCCTGGTCTTCAGCAGGCCTATAAAGACTCAATAAGTCTCTTTGGGACTCATTTTTGGTATCCAGCTGGTGTGTAAAGACTTCTTAAACATAAATTCGTCCATGAATACTCTTTGGGACTCATTTTTGGTATCCAGCTGGTGTGTAAAGACTTCTTAAACATAAATTCAGGCCTTCGGAGTGATTTTCATTCAAAATATTGTAACTTCAGTTCGTCTATAAAAACTCACCGGCCTTAATCTGGTTAATAATGACTTTCTGCTATTCAAGTTGTCTATAGGGTTCTCTGACCTCCAGCTCATCAATATAGACCTCCTGGCCTTCATATGGACTATAAAAACTCTCTGGCTTTCAGCTTGGTATATGAAATCTCCCTGACCAACAGATCGTTCATAAAGACTGCATAACCTTCAGTCAGATTCTTAATAATCATCGCCTTCAGATCGTCTATAAAGACATTCTGGCCGACCTTCATCTTGTCTATAATGACTCCTGTGATCTTTAATTGGTATATAATCAGTCTCTGACCTTCAATTTGTCAATATAGACCTCCTGGGCTTCACCTGATTTATTAAGACTCCCTGCATTTTGTTTCTAGCTGGTATATAAAGGCTTTCTGACCATCAATTCGTACATGAAGACTTCCGGGTCTTCGGAGAGATTCTCATTAAAAAATATTCTTAAAAAAAATTACCTTTAGTTTGTCTATAAAAACCCTCTGACCTTCATCTGGTTTATAATGACTTTCTGGTCTCCAAATGGTCTATAAGGGTCTGCTACATCCAGTTCTTCTGTAGAGACCTTCTGACCTTCAAGTGGTCTACTACCACTCTAGAGTCTCCATAAGACTTCCTGGAACTCATCTTTTCTCTGGCCTCCAGTTCATCTATAAAGGCTATTTAGGCGCCACTGGTGTAACATCTCCTGATCAAAAGTTTGTCCATAAAGACGGCATGGATTTCAGTCGGATTCCTAATAATCACAATTTTTAGCTCGTCTATAAAAACTCATCTGGTCTATAATCACTCTCTGGTCTCCAAGTCTATAAGGAGTCCTCCGTTTCATCTATTGAGACCACCTGACCTAGAGTTCATATTCTCTCTCTCTCTCTGTGTCCTGCAGTTACTCTGTAAGGACGTTGTTCTTCCTTCCGTAGGTCTACAAAGACTCTTGGCCTTGGAACTATTAAGAATTCTCGGCTTTAAAAACTCCTAGCACCATTAGCTCTTGAATAAAGATTTTCTGGCCCGCCTGTTCACTTAGCCCGTCTATAAAGACCCACTGTCACTTCAGTTAAAATCAGCAACGTACACAGGATTTCATTTCGGGGGGGGCCCGGTAGTACAAAATGAAAAAAATCGCTGTTCCAAACATAAATTTACTGTAAAAAAATTTGTTTCGGGGGGGGGGGGGGGGGGCCGGGCCCCCCGGGCCGCCCCCCTGCGTACGTCCCTGGTTCAAATATATTCACATGTCCATTTCAGCTCATCTATATATAAGGATTCTCTGTCCCTTTGCCTTTTAGGTCACATTTAAAGAAGCTCAAGCTCACCTTTAAAATTTTCTTCCAACTGTAGAAGTTCCGAAAAAAAAGTTGCCAAATTTAATCGGGCGAAGAAAACTGAACTGAGTGCACACAATCTATATACTATTTATGTATGTATGTAGTATTATTTATTACAAACTAAGCTGTAAGCGTGTGCCAAGCACGTTTTACACATTGTCACGACTTGCCTCCTGTCTGCCCGACGGTCTGTCACTGTAGACTCACGTCGACGTCATCGTGTCGTTGCCTAACAAGTTTAGTTGTTTTTTTTGTCGTTCAGTTGCAGCAGTTGACTTTATTGACGACGCTGAGAATTCGATTTGGATGTTTGGGGCATGTTTGTGTGTGTTCGTGTACATGTGAATGCATTTTAGTCAATTCAGCAGTGATGCACAAATACTCATAAAAAAGAAACTCACACATTTATAGTAGCTTTTCTCCTAGTATAGGTTTGTGATAGTTTGGGGGGTTATCGTGTAACGTACCGAATGCAGGAGGTTCAAGAATAAAACCTCGTCACACAAAATGCAGCTCAGCACTGCACACAGCTCACAGCACCCTCTTTGCAACTATACAAAATTGGCCACTCTACGCGCTTTTGCAATTTACTACTACTTGGAGCACGATATCGAGCGAGCGAGCGACAATGGACGGATGGGCGGACGGACACTGAACAACGTAAGAGTATGAACGAATGTTTGTCGGGTTGGCTAGTCGTTCAGTGTATAATAAATACGACATACTCGTATTTCGTAGTATTTTCATAGTACGTACATATGTGGGACAGATAACTAACGATTGGTTGGTTTGGTGGCCCCTGGTAGGTTGTTGTTTTGCACGCTGGATGACTGGCTGGCTGGTTTGGCTATGGATAAATGATGAACGGATGGATAAGAATGGAGGAGCATGGCAGAAGGATGACAACGGAAAAGGTACATGCACTCGTCGTCCATACATACATATATATTTATATCCCGATTTCTTTTTCTTCTAAAAATAAGCTGAGCTAGTTTTCTTTCATTTCGTTGTTGCTGTATTTGTCAAAGAGGAAAGCTAAGAAAGAAATAGCAAATGAGACTTTTTTGTATGCAAAAACAAAAACACAATATTTAAAGATTTACCTTTCCTCCATTACTGTTTAAGGTAGGGAAATTTTAGATGAAGAATTACTATGACTATAAGCTTCGAACATATACTACATTCAAAATAATACTTATAAGTCATTCCAATGTACCAAGTTGGGCGCCATTTTGTTAATAGACATTTAGGTTTTCTTTCTGGAGCTTTATCTATTTCCTGTCCGCTGAACCTTATAGTGGTTCAAAACGTATTCTCAAAAACCGTGTATAAAGGAAAAAAATCCACAAAATAAATAGCAAAAGCCTGACTATTTTGCAAAAACAAAATACAAATGGTATCCCAAATAACCCGCCAACACCACAAAAACTTTCTTTAAAAGCCTCGAGTCTGATGGTCCTACAAAAATGTTTGCAACCTTGTTCTCCACCTTGAGGGTATAATGGATATTAAGATTTTTCAAAATTCCAGCCCGTCTATAAAAAAATCTCTGACCTTCATCTTGTCTATAATCTAGTCTGTAAGTGGTCTATAAGGAGTTCGCCATTAGACTTGACTTTCTTGCCTTCATAAGACTTTCTTCTCTCCCTCCATCAGCTCGTCTATGTCGACACTTTGCTCTCTAGCTGTTGTATAACATTTCCCTGATCAACAAAATGTCCATAAAGAATGCATGTATTTCTGTCGGATTCTTAATAATAATCATCTTCAGCTTGTCTATAAAAATATGTCTGATCTTCATCTGGTCTTTAATGTCTCTCTAGTCTGCAAGTCTATTAGGAGTCATTCAGTTCGCCTATTGAGACCTCCTGGCCTTCATCTTGTATATAAAGACTCTCTGAACTCCATAAGACTACCTGGAGTCATATTCTCTTTGACCCGCAGTTCGTCTATAAAGACACTTTAGACCCCAAAGGTGTAAAAGATTCTCTGGCCTTCCGCAGGTCTATAGGGGAACTGGCATCCATCTCTCTTGCCACCAGCTTTTCAATAGAACTTTTAGGAATCCACGGCCCCAAAATCGACGAATATTTGTAAGAAGATTCCATGGAGGATAATCGAGCCTATCGGGTCCAAATTATATATTTCCATGAATGATTTTGTAGGTTTATCAGAAACATATTTTTATACCCTACACAACTATGTTGTCAGGGTATTATAGCTTTGTGCAGCCCCAAAAGTTTGTAACGTCGCGAAATATATATCTCGACTAGCTGAGTCGATCTAGACATGTGTGTCCGTCCGTCCGTCTGTTCATTATAATTTGTAAACACGATGCAGGCCACAGTTATGGACCAATCTTCACGAAATTTTGCATGTACGATGGGTTATGGCCAATGAAGACCCCTATTGTTTTTGGAAAACATCTGTTAAAATTTAGGCGATGAAATGGACCAAAAACTTTATTTTTGTCGGTTTTTCTGGTCGTTCCAGAGGCCGCAATTATGGCCCAAACACCGCAAATTTTGATAAAGATCGTTCAATATTTAGCGGGTCAAATTGACCCTGACTTTTGTGTGAAAAATGACAAAATTTGTATTCTATAGCGTATATATTTACCCCTGAAGAACAAAGACCCCAAAAGTTGATAGCATATCCTAGAGGAGTGGTTGACCTTTAAATTGATATCAATTTTATGATCGTATGTATTCAGATGTGGGAGTAACACTTAAATATTTACAGGTGCTTGCGTACTGAGATATTATTTAGTAACCAATTACAACACTGGAGGGCGAACATATAGCGCTGATCGGCTTGAAAATTTCCATGAGGGTCCAGGTATGGTGAAGGACAACGCCTATAATATTCGGTGATGATCAGATAATAATTTTGGGATGAAGTGGACCGAAAACTTAATTTTTTGTGTGTTTTTCGAGTCGATCTGTAGGCCACAATTATAAGCCGAACATCTCAACTCAGCCCACGGTGAAAGGAACCTGGACAAGTAATTAGGGCTATACTAAATATTAGTAATAATATTATAATATTTTATCGGGCAATGGGGCTTCAAAATAGCTCTTCCAATTTGCAATGTTTCGAAATGTTGTCTTCCACTTGATCAATATTGCCTTCCCCTTTTGGCTCGCTTTTATATAAACATCCGCAGAAAGTTAGAGTTCCGTGGAAGTTCTCTAAACATCGTAAGCTGCCTCATCAGTTTGCGAAGTACCCATGCTTAAGATCCATACAACAGGACGTCTTGTAGAGTGTGAGTTTGGCCTGGCGAGAAGTGGCCATGCTTTTGAGGTGCTTACTCACGACAAACTGTCACCTTGCCTGAATCCTCGTTCGGTACTTAAGGTCTACGAGAGGACCTTTCCAATTTTAACTGCTTGTACCAGTTAAAGTTATCCTGCATAGCCGTATAAATTTGCAGGAATTCCGAACGCTTTAAAGACATGGCTTTAAACACCTCTGAGCGGATTGGAGATATTATTCTTGTTCCACAGTGGTTTTTGGTCTACTATTTGCAGTAAAAAGAGACGACGGTTGCCTTTTTTATGATCCACGGGTATAATGGAAATGTCAGCACCTGTGTCAATTAGGAAATTATTTCCTAGCATTTTATCGTAAACAAATTGGCGATTCGTTTGGCTAGACCGATCACTGCTCGCCTCTAGTAACCATTTTATTGGTTTTCCGATGTTTGGTTGCTGAACAAACCAGAGCGAAGGATTTTCTCTCCAAAATCTAGGAATTTTTATGGAATGTGACATTGAACTAACATATTGAATTGTATTCTGTTAATGCAGCATTCACTATTTAGGATTGTTTTTGTATTGTCGATATTTCTTGAAGAAAATTAGCGTCGGGGTCACCAATTTATCGGAGGATGATTTATTAAAACACAACCGACAATTTATTGAACTGAATTTGAATTGCTTTATTTTTTTTTTACTTTCTAAAACTTATATTTTTAAGTCAAAGCATTCTATGTTGTGACAATCTTGTGAACAGTAAAAGTATATTTGGGCTAAAGTGTACTCCTACAGCCCTTCAAATTTTATAAAAGAACCGCTTTTTTAAATAGGGACACCTCTTTAAAAAAGACTTAGGGTCTTAAGGTTGATTTCTGACCTTGTCGATGCTGAACATTTTGCCTCTTCTGTAAGTGGACATTGAAGAATATTCAGGTCTACTATAAAACTTTGCTTTTGAGGTATTTTATATAGAAGACTAACTGGATTCTATGAGAATTTGGTCCAGCCCCCCATAAGAAGACATTCTGTTCTTCTACAAGAGGACTTTCAGAAATAAGGACTTTCAGAGCATATACCCCTGGGAATTAATGCTAAGTCTATGCTATCCTGGCTCTGAGGTGCCTTTATAATGGCCCTCCCATAAAAAAACCCATTTTCCGTTTTCTATCAGATATTGTTCGTCTTCTGTAAACTTTTGTAATAGTTCTTAGTTTAGCTTTACTTCGATTTACTTATATATTTTTGATTACTTCCTTGTTCACGTCTGTCCATCAAATTCTTTTGATTGTTTCTACTTCAACTGTCTGCTACCTTTTCTTGTGAGAGTACTGATGCCACTCATACCTCCTCCTCCCGCTCCGCCACCCACATACACCGCTGCCGCCACATATACATACATATAATATGTGTATAACTGCATCTTTTGGAGAACTGAACTGAACCGGCCAATTTCGGGCATATGAAATTACTATGAAAGCGGGGGGTAGGTCAGGTGGCGGTCACTACATTAAGTTTTGGGTGGCGGAACAACGAGAAGAAGAAGAACAATTTGTTTGTTGTCTATTCATGCATTTTATGTTTTACTTTTATTTTGTGTTCTTTTTTTTCTGTTACATTTTACATTACTACTTACGTTGTTCCTTCTATTACTTCTGCTGCTGCTAATGTGGCAGCGATGTCTGCAGCAACTGCAGTTTATTTATTGACGACGACGTCAAACAATTTGCCCACTAAGAGGGGCTATGAATGTTCGTGTTGGGTACGATGTGCAGTTATAGTAAAAATTGATGCTGTAGCCGACGATGTTTGCTTCACTCATACACGACAGCACTACAAATTTTTTGTCGTTGTTGTTGTTGTTATTGCTACTATTTTTGGTTTTAGCTTTTACTACCCTGTTTCGGGACAATCACATTCACAATCACTCGCTCAGCTCGCTAGTGGGCCTACACTACATATAAAATGCCAACAAGAAGAAGAACAAGACGACGGCGAATAAGTATTGCAACATCACGACAAAGCTTTACTTTTATTTGGTTGTACTGCTGTTGTTGTTGTAGAAAATCAACAACAACAAAAATGCAGATTTTTTTTCTTTTGTCATTCACGTGTCGTTTAAAAATCTAAGCGAATTTGTTTTTTCTTTTGCTTTAATTCTTTACATCGAGGTATGGATGGATAGATGATTGGTTAGGTGGCTGGCTCACACACTCACTTTGGCTGGTGGTGCATCATCATAGATACTTTATTTTTCTTTTCACAAATACACTTGCATATGCCAAAAAAAAAAAAAAAAATATTCACACACACAAATACGGAAGCCAGCTACTAGACGAGACCGAAAGTAACACCACCCCCTCACGCGAAACGCACACACGCGTCAAAGCTAACGGGAACTACCTTAAAAACTTGGTCCAACAAAATCAATTTTCACAACACTTTCACGCCATTGACAGACAATTGGAAGAATTGAGAAATAAATACGGAACGAACCAAAAAATAAAGCAACTAATCGTTTAACAACTGAAACTACCGGTCGGTCCACCGCCGTGGTCTTTTGTCGTCATCCGCCAAACCGTGTATTCTCCAATTTTGTTTTTTTTCAATTCTTTATTCTGAAAATGCAACTCTGCACTGCTCGACTACTAACTGGCTCGCTGACTGACTGACGGGGCTCGAGATTATAACTGAAGCACCACTAAGTCAAAGATGCCCTAAAGTGTAGTGATGATGACTGTCGACTGACTGGCTAGCTGGTATTGCTGGCAAAGTGTGCGCTTGCATGCACAGACACACACACTCACATTCATGCACCCATCCATTCGTTCGTTCTTAACGATTAAGTACAGAGAGAGAAAGAGAGAGAGCAAGAGCAATGGAAAAATAAAACACCGTTGTCTGAGATACCCTGCATTTATTTCCTTTTTTATTTTCTTTCTTGGGGATGATGAGTTGGAAGCAAAGGTGAGCTTTTCAAACTAAAGTAAAGAAAAAAAAAATACTCTGAAACATATTCTCAACATGCATTTCTCATTTAGGGTTGCCATGAGTTTTGTTTGAAATGAAATTCTAAATTGAATGTCAAACTTGATTTTGGACGCCCATCTCCTTTATTTTTTTACAATAAAATAAGCCAACTTAACAGGCCATGCCTGAAGTCCTCTTCGTGAATCTTGAGCAGTTGGTTTCAGACCAAACTCTGTAATTTCGCTACAACCATTTGCCACATTCACATGATGGATGACCAAGTAACATTCAGCTCCAAAAGCTGCCAGAATTCCAATCCAAGACAATCGCTCATCTAATCGACTTCCCGCAATAGTACCTCCCTGAGGTTTTTTTTTTCACCTTTAAGGGTTCATCTATCTTCTTTCGATCGTTTTCCTTAGATAGGTACAGTAGACCACGGATATAAGAACATCAAAAAATATCGAGACATTTGTTCTTATAAGCAGGTTTTTCTTATATGAATGTATTTTATATAGTAAACTGTTTTTCTTATATAAGATGTTCTTATATCCGTGATCTACTGTATACATATTCACACTGTCCAAAGTTTTTCTTCTGATTATCTCCAGATTGATTACCTTCGCCATTATATTCAACCGCTTCGAGAAGTTGGTTTCAGATCTAATTCTTGAAATTTCCTGGTAATTTCTCTACAACCATTTACCGTCACAACATTCACATGATGGATGACCAAGTTACATTCAGCTCCAAAATCTGCCAGAATTACAATCCAAGACAATCGCTCATCTAATCGACATCCCACAATAGTACCTCTCTGAGTTTTTTTTCACATTTAATAGTTCATCTACCTACGTTCAATCACTTTCATTAGAAACGCATACATATTCACACTGTTCAGAGTTTCTCTCCTCATTATCTTCAGATTGATTACCTTCAACCTCATCTTCCACTGTTTAGAATAATTTTCGGCGTCTTCCCCGTCTTCCAAATCTTTAAAGTTTTGGACGACATCCCCCAACCTTCTTTTGAGTAGTTACAATTTCTGAATTTTCTTCGTTTGTAATATAATACAAGTCTACAATTCTTTCTGGAGTTAATATCACTTTTTTTCTTTATTTTTCTCAAGTCTGGTACATACATCATTTATTTTCACAGTTGTTTCAGAAACCGCATTTTTCACAGAGATTTGTACATTTCCGATTCCACAAAAGTTTTATACAATCCTTGTTGGCCAAGTTCAGAGTCTGATCCATTACTGACATATTCGTAAAAGTCTCCATGTCAGCACTCATATGCGACGTCCAACCACTGTCAAAACACAATTTGGATTTCACTTCGGACACAAATAATTTGCTTCTCTGGTCATCAATGTCAATCCTGATTTTCTATTTCGTTCCACTTCTTGAGATCTACGAGTTATGCAATTCCTTGCGAAATATCCGATTTTACAACACTTAAAATACACACAAGTTTGCTTGAATTTGTTTCCTTTATCTTTCATTTTGGCACATAAACATTAGAAGTTTAGCAATTTTCTTTCGATTTCCTCGATTCTGAAATGTTCACAGGCAAAATTACCGTTTTGGGCAATTTGTCGCTAGTTTCCGGGGCACAACGAAACGTTCCAAACGATTCTATATATATATAGGACCTAGTTCGTTTGAAAAAAGAACGAGAAAGATTGATCCGCACTGTAGAGTAGATTGCCCAACTTTATTTGTTATTTGATGTGTGTTGGACGGATTTTTGGGTTGTCGGACAAATTAAAAGCGGCATTTTTATCATGACTGTTTATAAATTGGTTTGATATTTTTTTCAAAAAAATTATGGCAACCATATATATGCGCACTGCATATTATTGCCAGTATTACTCTCCAAAAGAGAAAGAGCGCCACTGAGACCAAAAACAGGCGATGCAATACTGTTAAACGGTAATGCATTTTATTGTTGCTGTTTTTCTTTTTTAAATAATATGAGCAAAAATACAATTCTTTCTCTCCAGTGTTGTGCCATATCGACAAATCTTCTTAAGCATTTTTCCATTCCATTCATGTATTTAGTGTGTGAATATATTATATATTTTTGAAACAATTTTGAATTTCCAGACACCTCTACAAATTTTACGCAGACACAAAAACGAACATTGTGTATTATTGTATTTTCTTCCATGGAAATGTTCGATGGAAAAATGTTTAAAATCATTGTTCTGTTCCTTCATGTTATCTACATGTTTGGTTTTGTTTTTTTTTTTTTTTTAATTTTTGTTCATGTTCCACCTTTATTTGTTTCCCAACCGCCTACAACGTCGCTATCATCATCATCACCAGTCAATGTTTGATACGAAGAGTACTTATTGACTATGTTTGTTGTTGTCCCTTCCCCCTTTGACAGATAAGAGAAAACTGTGATGTCAATTAAGTCTTTTATTCTCGTGCAGTCTTACATCGTATTTTTTAGGTACCATTACATGTCGTTTTTACACAGAAAATTAATAGCACCAATCTATTGGCATCACTGCTAGAGAACGGCAAGCAGCACATATCCTCTTTTAGCAATGAATTATTTCAACTCTCTCATTTTGTGTGTACTAATGAGTGTTAAAATCAATAGGGTTGCCAGATTATCAAATAGTATGTCAACCTGTAAGCTAAGACACTTATCAGGTCCACTTTCTTTTAGAAATATTACTATATATTTTAGAATTTTTAAATAATAAATTCTATCCATAATTCCTTTAATAAAAACGAAATTTCATACTCCGTCAGGGCTCATACAGCCCCATCCCATTACAGATTTTCCCTGCTTTACAGTCGGAATTGTGTGCTTAGGGTCCACAGCTTTATTCCATACCACGATTCGTCCATGCGACCCAAATAAATTAAATTAGCTTCCTTCAGCCAACAATAACAGATTTTCAAAATTGTAGAGTTTTGCGTTTCCGGAACGAAATAGTTCAAAGGAATTGTCCAAAAAAACTTGGAACAGAATTTTGTATTACAGAAAATTTGATGGTTGGAGTGTTTTAAGATAAGAGTGTAAAGTGCCACATGTAACGTTTATAAGACTGTTGTTGTTGGCGTTGAGATTTTATGACGCACACGATGGGAAATTTCACCACAGATCACATTCTATTATTGGAACAAATAGTTTATTGATAAATATTTTGTGTTTGAGATTAGGCTAAGCTAGATTAGTTTAAGTAGGACCTAAGGAAAAATATTTTAAAATTAAATCAGTGGCTTACAAACACTTAACAAGAACTGCCGGTTGCACCATATCTCATTTTTTAGAGTACAGACGAGCTGCGACTGTCTGAATATTTTATTTTAGGTCCGGATCTTTCGGTTACCTAGTTCCTTTTGCTCTAGTCTTTACCTCTTGCTCTCGTTCAGCTAGTTTATTTTGTTCGCTCACCAACTCATATATGTGAATCATTAGTTGTCTATTTCCTTTATGGATGAATGAAATATTCTGTGTAATAATTAAATGTTGTAAAAAAGAGGAATAATAAGCACGAACGACATTATAGACCGAACTATCGTGCACCAGTGAACGAGTGAACTAAAGGGACGACCTTTTGCGGAGCAGATCGAAAAAGATTGAACCGCTCAAGGAACTCGAATGTCCAACTCTACAAAATGCAAAATCCATTGTTTCGTATTCTTGAACTCCAATCGGATTTTCCGGTTTTTGGTGTTTATGAAACGGGTTTTCAGGGTAACCCTAACATGTTTACGCCAAATTCTTCAAATTGTTTGGGGGTCTCCTCCCCATCTTATATAGAGTGCTATCCAGTGTACTGTATAAACGGATTGAAGCCAATGGTCAAATCCACCATTGACCAGATTTTCACTCTGCGCCAAATCCTGAAAACCCCACGAAAAACACATCGACACATTCCACCTATTCCTCGACTATAAAACCGCATTCGACAGTCCTATCCGTCCAGAGGTGTTATTAATTAGGCTATGCAGGATAACTTTAACTGGCACAAGATCGGCCGTTAAAGTCGGAATGGAGCCCTTTAACACGAACGAGGATTCAGAGAAGGTGACAGTTTGTCGCCTGACCTTTTTAAGGTCCTGCTGGAAAAGGTCATACGAGAGGCAAAGGTGAACCGAAATGACACTCTGTACAACAAACAACACATGCTACTCGCCTAAAACTAATGATATCGATTTTGAAATTCGGAGAAGCATAGTGTTGGCCAACAGATGCTACTATGGTCTAAGTAAGCAGTTTGGAAACAAGGCCACCTCCGGCCAGACCAAACTCACCGATGTGCGTTGACGGTAAATATCGCCTTCGAATGAACCATGAGCTGTACCAGCTATTCTCGGACATCGGCATTGTTAAACGTATCGAGATACAGCGACTACGTTGGCTAGGTCATGCTGTGAGAATGGATGAAGATGCCCCGGCTCAAAAGGCATATAAAAGCGAACCAGTTAATGTTTCACGCAGAAGGGGAAGGCCACGAATTAGATGGAAAGATTAAATGGAAGACAACATTGCCGAACATGGTCTTTCAAATTGGAAAAACTGCACAAAAGGCCGACGCGCCTGAGAACCCTTTTTAAGCAGGGCTTATGGAACGGAAGTTCTGTCACAAGCCAGTTAAGTAAGTAAGTTTAGGAGTTACATTTCTTTTTCAGATACTTATTTGCGATTGCAGCAAGTATAGATGCACTTAGCTTTGGATTATTGGCCACTTGTCGGATCAACTACTGTTCGTCTCTTATACTGAATATTCTTTTCTCGCTGGTTTTCGGCTTCTTGCAAATTCGATTCTCGATTCTGGGCTTCAATATAATTTCTTGGACAGTAATATTGAGTATTTCCGATAACACACGTGCCGTGGTTTGTCTGATGCTGGTCTACATCTTCTCATTACCACACTCGTAATGAGAGTATGCGATAAAGAGAGAGAGAGAGAGTGTGTAAAAAGTGCATGCGTTCGTTGAGTATTCACAAAAATGTTTTACTATAAAAAATACTACTACGAACGGCGGCAACAGCGAAAATGTTGTTACAACCAAAAAGCTGAGACAAGTGTTAGCGTCACTGTTCGCTGTAACAGAGACGTCAACGTCTGTCATATCAGTAGCAGTCAGTATTCAATGTATACTAAAATTCAGCTGATCTCAAAACGGCAGAACGTCCTACGTAAATGTTTAAAAAAGTCCAACGAATATACGATGAAAATAGAATATGTGGTAAATTAGCAGGAATAATAGTAGCAAGAATACAGAATATACAAGAGAGAGAGAGAGAGAGTTGCCAGATGATGGGCGCATAAAAAATCTTTATATTGAAAAATAAAAATACTGAAAGTCAAAGATGACATTTTCATTAGATGACATTTTCTTATCAACAATTTTCAAAATAATTTATAGTCAAATTGTCACAAAAAAAAAAAAAAAACAATAATAACATATTCTGATACTTTGACCTACTAAATGTTATGTATAGATAGTAAATTATATTATCTTGGTGTAGATCAGGGACAATAATTTCATTAGTACTCTGTGGAAAATAAACTCACAAAAAATACTGATAAATGCATTCTTGTTATTAAATTTATTTCAAAATAAAAATTATTTGTGACCCCAAAAATCTTATATTATAGTTGATTTTTTTTATAAATTTAAAGAAACATTTCCATTAAAATATATTTTTATGGAATTTTTGATAGCGTTGCCGTTGTTAGGCCGATAATCTGATCTTAAAATTCTTTGATCTTAAACTCCATTCCAATTCATTAAAGAATAACTGACTGACCCATTTAACGATTCATCTTGAAATTTTGGGTGAGGGTTTTTTGGAACGGTACGAAAAGTACTAAAAAGTACTAAATGTGAAAAGTACCGTACGAAAAGTACTAAATGTGGTACCATTCGTATTTGGCGAACCGGTGGAGCTAGAACTCTGAAATTTGGGTTGGTGGTCGTTGATGGGGTGTAGGATAGATGTACCAAAGAGTTTTTGGAAATTCGAACTGTAACTATCCGAAAAGTACTAGTAAAATGTACTAAATTTGGTACGATTTCGTAGCATGTGAACCGATAGCGCTAAAAACTTGAAATTTGGAGAGTGAATTAAGGTTGAGAAGTAGATTCCATTTAAGGAGATGGTTTTGAAGGCGTATGCTCGTGTGTACGACAAGTACCATATGGTACTATATTTCGTGCAAATGTAATTTGGAGGTACAAATCGAGTTGGTATCCTGAAATTTGAAATTAACATTACCGTCGGAGTGTAGGAATGGGAAATTTTTTTACTAATGTGTACGAAAAGTACTAAATCGTACTATAATTGGTACAATTTGGATTTGAATGAATCGATGGAGCGGAAACAATGAAATTTGGAGTCAGGATCACTGTAGGGGTGTAGGATTGGGGTCATGATTCAGTTTAAGCAATTTATATTCATGTGTGCTAAATGGTACTAAATTTTGTACAATTTGAATTTTAGGCGAACCAATAGAGCTAGAATCATGAAATTTGGAATCAGGTTCAATTTTAAGGTGTAAGATTGAGATATGTAGGAAGTTTTCAAAATTAGTACTACTATGTACTAAATTTGGTACAATTTGAATTGTGGGTGAACCGATAGAGTTGGAATCCTGAAACTTGTATTTAGGATCACTGTGGGGTGAAGGGTTGGGGTAAGTAGGAAGTTTTGGAAATTCGTACTACTGTGTACTGAGTTTGGTACAATTTGAATTTCTATCGGTTCACCGATAGATGGAATCCTGAAATTTGGATTTAGGATCACTGTGGGGGTGTAGGATTGGGATATGTAGGAGGGTTTGGAAATTGGTAGTTTTATGTACCAAATTTAGTACGAATTGAGTTTTGGATGAAACGAAAGAGTTGGAATCCTGAAATTATGATTTATGAACACTGTGGAGGTGTAGGATTGGGATATGCAGGAAGATTTGGATATCTGGACTACTATGTACTAAATTTATTACAATTTGAATTGTGGGTGAACCGATAGAGTTGGAATCCTACAACTAGAATTTAGTATCAGTGTGGGGGTGTAGGATTTGGGTATGTAGGAAGTTTTGGAAATTGGTACTATTGTGTACTAAATTTGGTACAATTTGTACCTATGGAGTTGGAATGTTGAGGAGGTTAATTAGATGGTTGAGGAGGGTATTTATGGATATAATGTGTACTAAATAGAAAATTTGGATTTGGGTGAACCTTTAAAGCTCGAATCATGAAATTGGGTACTAAATGGTACTCAAATTTAATTTATAGTCAATATTAATGTGTGGATTGTTTTTTTCCGACAGAAAGATAGAGTTTTGTGGTAGTTGTGTAGGCTATCGTCCGCCTATACTGCTCCGCTCACTGGTCGGATCTTGAAAATTCTTTCTTCTTCAAAACATAATGTGTTAAAAAATCCATGCTTCTTCAGAAAATATTTTTTTTTTAAATCCCCGCTGCTTCAAAAAATATAGTTTAAAAAAAATCTGCTTCAAATAGTATCTAAAATCTGCTTCAAAAATTTACGTTTGCCACGTTTTTAATTCAACTTTCCGCATTTAAATTTCTTCAATAATATTTTTAAGAAAAGTGCTTTAAAAACAATTTTTTTATCAAAAAAAATTCTAAAAAAATATTTTAATTGTTGCTCAAAAATATTTAGAAAAAAATCTACACTTAATTTCATATTTCCCTCAAAAAATATTAAAAAAATACTCGATTTATTTTTTCTTTAAAACGTCTAATTAATTCCTCATATATGCCACGCTAACTAACCTAATTTTACTTTTAAATCCACACTTAATTATTTTTATCAACAAAATGTTCCTAGGTCGTTTTCAATAATAAAAACTACCAAATAAGCAACACTGTTATCTATGCTGCTGCTGTCAACATCTCTGTCACTGCTGTCGCAGTAGCAGCAGCACCTTAAAGTCGTTCGTTTTCTCTGCTACTACTACTATGTACTATATGTGTGATTGTCTGTTTGCGTGTATGCATGTGGGGGTTGTATGCAGATTATGATTCTTTTTTTCCACTTACTTTTTGTTGCGTTATTTGTCGTCACTGCTATTGCGGTTGTTGTTGTTGCTGCAGCTCCTGTTGTTATTATCCATAGATGGAAGGGCAGGCGGGCGGTCGAGTAGTGATGGCTGCTATCGCAGTTCAGTTTCTTCTACTTGTTCGGTTATGATTTTTTCTGTTTCTTTTTGTTTTTTTAGCTGTAATTGAAGACACGACGAACGATGTGTAGACTTTTGTAAATGTTCGCGAATCAATTAATTTATTCTTTTTTTGTTTTTGCAATAATGCCAATCAAAATTTCCGATTGACTGTCTGACGATCGAACTGTTTGCCGTTTGTCGGTCTGTCTGCCTACTACAAGTACTACTTGCTGCTGTTGGTCTGGTAGTATAATTTTAATTTTTTGCTTCGTATGTACTGTTGTTGTATGTAGTGGAGGTAGTGTCTAGCGTGTGTACAACGAGTATTGTTAAACGATGATAACGTGCACGGCAGCGACAGAGACAGCGACGACAATCTTTTTTCTTCTTTCTTTCGTTTTTACTTTAATGCGTTTTCGAAGAACGTTCGAACCACGGCATTTACTCTAATTCACCAATACACAATTTCTTTCAATTCATTTGCACATTTTGATTTTTTTGTTGCTGTTGTTTTTCACTTTAATGAATACTTTTTTGTTGTTAATTGTACGACGACAACAGCAACACAAACGAATTAGAATTAAATAAAATACACACCGATTTTGTCGTTCCCCACTATATTTCTTTTTCTAGTATCGCGCTGTGCTGTGCTTCTTTTGCGAATCGAATGTCGTCTCGTTACCCTCGACAAATGCAACCATTTCAGTTGACATCCAACCGCACACTGACTGGAGAATTTCGTTGAGTACTGTCGTCGTCATATCATATCCACAACATGCTGTTTGTTGGGTAGGGGTGAGAGGGAATGTATGACTCTCAATCAGGGCTGCCATATTTGCCGATTTATCGGCATTTTGACGATTTTTCACTCTAAAAATGGAAAATGCCGATTTTCCGATTTTTGCCTCAGAAATGCCGATATTTCAACAATCGACACAAATTGTCTAATGCGGTGTACACACTAGCATTTTTGAATGACACTCTTGCCCAAATTTTGCTTGTTTGATAGTGTGGCCTCACATGTTGACAGTCAAAAATGATAGTGTGTACACCGCTTAACTTTTTAATTTAATATGGCGTTACCATACAAACATATAAAATTGGCAGCTTTAAATCATTATAACTATCGGCGACTCGCCGCAGCCGTTTTCAATGGCTTAGATATCTGCATTTTTTGTCAGCATTGTACTCTGTCTTGTTTACATTTTACATCGAATAAGGCAAAATTTAAATTAAACGAATAAAAAGTGCGCACACGTATCAAATTGGTGGTGTATTCTATCAAGTTAATTTATTTAATTATAAACATGGATAAATACCTGACAAAACGAAAAAGTATTTACTTAAATTGTGTCTAAGATACATGTGTTGATTTGTTGATTTTTCATAGAAAACAACACAGACGAGGAAAATAGTTGTGCATCAAGTGTCCAGCAGGAACAACACACAAGACGTAAGCAGAAATCACAATGGATTGACTCTGATACGGAGTGTTGGGCAGAAATGAGGAACAATTTTTTCTTTTGTAAATTGTGCAACGTGCAGTTGAAAGCTAGTTCGGGAAAATGCGACTTACTGGCCCATTCAAAAACAAAAAACATTTAACTGCTGCAAATGCTATATTGATGCAAAAGAAAATTTCAGAATCATTTAATAACCTTGCCTTTTCTGTTGCTGACCATATGACGAAGGTTTGTCAAAATTCATTTTCTGAAGAATGTGCACAAAATATGGCATTGGGGAGAACAAAGGCAACTGCCATTATAAATAATGTTGTGGGTAAACGACATTTTTTAAATGTTTGTAAACTTTTAGAAACCAACAAATTTTATTTATGTATAGATTTATGTATAGATCGTTCGCGTTTGTTTACATTTTGAAATTCATGATTTTTTCTTTGGCTTGCTAAAAGTTCATTCAGAATGTAACGCAGAAAGTTTACATGCATTAATTTTGGATCATTTTACAAAAAATAATATAAATTATAAATGTAACATGATTGGCTTTGCTGCTGATGGTGCCGCCGTAATGACGGGAAAGTACAATTCTGTTGCTCAACTTTTTAAAAAAGAGATTCCTAATTTGTTCATAATGAAATGTGTTTGCCACTCATTAGCATTATGTTCTTCCTATGCTTGTCTTCAATTGCCATCCGAAATAGAAACATTGGCACGAAACATTTACAATTACATTGGGTATATTCCAAAACGCTTTGGCCAATTTGAAGACATACAACAATTGCTGGATCTAAATCCAAGAAAAATGTTACATCCTAGCCAAACAAGATGGCTATCACTCGAATCAGTCGTTGTAAGAATACTTGATATGTATGAACCACTAAAAATATATTTCTCCTTTGCTGCCAATGTTGATCAAATAGATACAGCCAAAGTCGTTTTAGAAAATCTAAACGAAACAAATAAAATATACTTGTCTTTTTTGAAGTATATTCTCAACATTATTAATAACACTAACAAATTATTTCAAAAATAATCAACTGAAATTCATAATTTGCATAATGAAATGGAGTTACTTTTTAGATGCGTTTTAAGTAATTTCATAAAATCTGATGTCATAAGAGATGATATTCATTTAACCGACTTCATGGACACGAACAATTTTTTAGAATATGATGAAGTATATTTGGGTTTATATGCAAAATATATTGTTTCAGAAACAAAACTTCCCAAAAATGACATAGACAAAATAGTTAGCACTTGCATTAATTTTTATATAGAACTTGCAAACCAAATATTAAAACGTTTTGATTTTAATTTAAATTCATTTAAATGCTTAAAAATTATTGATCCTGGAAGAGTAGTGAAGAAGGGCAATAATTCTTTTCTAGATATTTTAAAAGAATTCCCCGATTTTATTTTTGAATCTGAGAGGCAATCTTTAGACTCCGAGTTAAGGGAGTTAAACTTTCTGAATTTTGAAGAAATTTTTGGAAATGCAGAATATAATTTAAAAAGTTTTTGGAAAAAAATTTCCGAAATTAAACGTGGGGACTCCAATTTAGCTTTTCCAGTTTTGTCTAAATTTGTACAAAGAATTATGGTTCTTCCACACTCCACAGCAAATGTGGAACGAATTTTTAGTCAGGTAAACCTTAACAAAACTAAAATTAGAAGCTCACTTGAGAATGATTCATTGGAAGGGATTCTTTATTCTAAAGATTACCTCAAACTAAATAATTCAAATTGTTTTAATATCAAAATTGATAATGAATTACTAAAAATGTGTAATAAAAATATGTACTAGTTTGTAAGTTATTTTTATGACCTTAATACCACACTGTGTTATACGTAAATCTGAAAGAACTTACTAGTGTACATAATAATTACTATATTTTAGAAAAATCTACATTTTTTGTAGAAAAATGAATCTTTTATTTTTTATACAGAATTGAATTTTTTATCTTTTTTTTAATGTAATAAACAATATTGACCTGTTATAAACCAAAAAAATATGAATTTATTTATAAATTATATGCTGCCGATTTTCTGCCGATTTTTAAAAATACAAATGCCGATTTTTTTCTGAAAAATTGACGATTTTTCATGAAATTTAACTGGCAGCACTGCCAACATGTTTTGTTGGTGGGGTAGGGGCGAGAGGGAATGTATGACTCTCAATGCGCGCACTCATATGTTTGCTCTCTGTGTTTTGTACATTTCCTTGTTCGTGAAGCAATTATCGTTCGATTGCAATATCTGTTCGGCTTGCATTTTAGTACCCAGAACAGTGTTGCCTAGTGTTTGTAGAATTTTATAGATAACATAATTTAGTTTGACCGTTAATTGGAAGTAGCGACAATTTTAAATACTTTTCGAATTTAAATTTCTAAATTGAGACCAGGATTACTTTAAAGGTTTTCTATTGACCTTGAAAATATACAGTAAAAACTCGTTAATCCGGATAATTGATTGCGTATAAATACGTATTAAATTTGTATTATTTTTAATTGTTTTTGGTTTTTAATAAAAAATAACTTAATTTCGAAACTATAATAAGTACAGGCAAATTAAATATACATTTCAAAGTTAACATAAATCGGCATTATTTTTTTTTTTTGGAATAGTAATTAAGTAGAGTTGTTTGCCGCGAATTAGATAAACATTTTTCTAATGCCTGTTCCCGAAATTCATGAAGAACAAAAACTTTTTCTATGCCGACATTATTTTCTTCAGGCCATTTTATTGACGTTTCTAAACTTTGAACAGCATTTTTTGCTTTCACGGGTTGAGTTTCAATTATAGTATCAGCCTCTTCATTCTCTGAGGAAATTTGAATATCCGACACTGTCGAGTTATTATCGTTAATCAATGCGTCAACTTCTTCGTTGTTAATGTTTATTTGAAATGAGTTTTGAATTAGTTGTGATATAAAAGTCGTATTGGTCTCCTCAATATTTTCATCAGAATTAGGTCTTTCCTGCAGCACAGACAACGGCAAATTATCTTCAGAACCCATTCTTCCTTGAACAGATTTTCCAGCTGGATCTTACTAACCTCTCACTCACTTTCCCCCAAGAGTTTTTTTTAGCAAAATGCAGCACATTTTAATATTGAAATTCTTCAAAAATTGCGTGTAATCTTCGTTTTTATAGTACATTTTTGTCACTCTTATTGGATTATGATCCATTGGTTGTACAAGGCTTGCCGTGTTTAGTGGCAGAAAAACGGTTTTATAATTCCCACATGCTGAAACAAGTGTTTCATTTGCTACGACTTCAATAAAAAAGCACAATCCGGATTATCAAGTTGCAAACAATCCGGATTATAGGATACGCAATGAATTGTGAAATGCAGTCCGGATTACCGAATAATCCGGATTAGCGAGGTCCGGATTATCGAGTTTATACTGTACTTTGAAATCATTCTGGAGGGTCCTATGAACCGAACACCTACTGAAGTTTCCCGAAATCCAGATGATTTTCACGAGATATTTATAGACTAAAGTCTCCCTGAATATGTTAGTAGACAATAGTATTCTAAAACAAGGATGCTAACAAATTAAAACAAATTGTTTTAGATTAAAGAAATTTCTTTAAATTTGCACATTTCCATTATTTTTTTAACTAATAATTTTCTTTAATTTAGTGAATTTTTTTTTGAGAAGAATACACGGCCTTCCGTCCAAGGTCTATATAAGGTCGGCCATTAAGAAAATTCATAGAAAAAAACTTAAATTTAACATCAATTTTTGGCGAGGCGAAAACTATTTGTTTCGCCTTTAAATAAAAAACACAACACAATTTTTATTTTTGTAAGATAATTTACTTGAAAATGTTTCTTATGATCTTAAAATAGTCCAAATGTTTTTTTAAAAAGGCGATATAAATTAAAATTGAATTGAATATTAATATTTTCGTTTTGACGTCTAATATAATTTTGTATGTATAGGTTTCAAAATATGATTTGACAGCAAACTTTATACTCAGCTGTGCTTACTGTCCGACCTTACATAGGCCTTATTGCCGCCTTTTGAAATCCTTGACAACTAAAGGCAAAGTGACATGCAAGAAACAGTGTTGCCTATACTTACAAAATACATAGCAGATTGTCATTGGTAGTAAAAAAAAACGCTAATTTGTTTATATCAGCATAGAATCAGTTGATATATTATAAAAACATCTTCGGCCGGATTTATGAGCAGTGTTTTTGAGTCACTGTAGTTTTTTAGTTTGAGGAAATATTCCGATGATTTATTTCCTATATCAGTTTTCATTAAGCATTCCGTGCATTTCTGGCATTTATTTTTTCTTATGATAGTTTTTAAAATTGAAAATCCAACAACGTATCTTTCGGCTTGTATTTCAATGACGTTTGTTGTAATACCGTCTATTTCGTCTAAAAATGAAATCATTTTGCCAATTTCCTCATATTCTATTTCAATATTTTTTTATTTGTATTAGACAAGTTCCATTGAACAACTTCTTCATCGTCATTTTCGCAGTTTTTCACTGCGCTGCCACGTGCGCTACTTAATATTTTTTGCGAACTATACTTGGCAATATGGCATCGGAGCTCTCTCACCGAAGGATGACTGTTATTCCCCTGTGCTCTGAATCTTGAAAAGGAATTTTCTAGTGCATCCTGGCTCAGCTTCCCCGGAAGAATGAAGTTTACGTCGTCGCATTCTTTGAAAACATCTTCCGCCAGGACTAAAAGAGCTTTAATATTGTTAATCATTCCTCTGACGCACTTTATATCGCCGCTGTGTTGAATAGAGGAAAGGAAATTTATTGCATGGTTCATGCTTTCTATTTTTTTGGAGCATCCTCTTAGGATAGGTTGATTGTGGGGATTCGGGGAGAAGACATTTTTGGCATTCATTTCATCAAAAATGATGTTTACAGAACGGAGGAATTCGCTGGTTGGTTTTGCTTCGGGTGGAAGGATTGTGTTTTGGATGAGGGTTTCTATTGCACATGCTAGGGTGTTACTGAATATGTGAATGGCCCTTGCTACATTCATTTTGTCCCATGTGGACAAATGAATATGTCTCTCCGTCAACTTTGGACAAAGCTTCACATTGAAATTACGTTTGTCATGCTCATATACTGCTTCAATCGGCCCCTTTTGTATTTTATTTCCGTTCACCATGAAACGGTTACCGAAAAGATTGTTCCTCATTGACTTGAACAAATGAGGGTAGTCCCATAGAAACGCAATCTTTTTGTTTTTATGAAGGAAATGGGAATTAGGGTCTAACTTCAGGAGGTTGTTCAAATTTTGATTTCCGGAACCTTGGTCGCATACAATTGCTCGCACGTCCAATCCAAGGTCATGCAGCACGTCAATATTATCAAATAAAACTCGGCATAAAAGCTCATAATATACTTCCAATTACTACAGAAGCGTTTCACCATAAATACTAAAGCCTTCGATGCCATTTTTGGCGTGCGCTGTCCATCTCCCAAGTCCTCGAACCCATCCACAATATCTTCGGCCTTGTTATATTCTAATTCCTTTCTAAGCTTCATTTCATCGAACGCAATTACAACTTGCCGCTGCCTTTTTGGAAAAGTTGCCACCACATTTTTTAGGTTTTCGACAACCGAGGTGTCGATGCCCATTTCAACTCTTTTTATTGGACGCCAGTTCATCAATGATGAAGGATGTGGAAGATTAAAATTCAAATCATTCCTCAAAAAGGTGTAGCACTTTCGTGATGTTATGTAAATACTTTGTGCAATGTTTTTTGCATTGTACTTTAATTTGTGCTATTTGTACAAATCATTTTAGAGAAATGAATCGCCTTCTTATCTTCCACATCCTTCATGTATAGAGAATTTTGGTGAAGAGTCTTTAGGGAGGTGCATAATTCATCAACTTCTTGCTTCAATCTTAATTCATTCTTCGTTTGTCGCTCTTCCATTATTTCCTTTTGACTCTTCTCCCTCTCTGCCTCCATTTGGAGACGATCCACTTCTTTGCGTAGAGCCTTATTTTGATGTTTGCAATTGATTTAATCTTGAAAGTATTTCATCTAATTTGCCATCTTTGTGGCAATTGCAAATGCATGCAATTTCATCCTTCTCAATTGTTATATTTTTATACTCAACATTGAAGCCCTTTCTTTCGTAGCACCTAATGGGGGTGCTTTGTTGGCTAAATTGTGTATTATTTTGTTGTTTGGGAATGCTGGCATCTTCAATCCTCAGATTTGTTGGAATAGATTTTATAAGGTTTTCAATTCCAATGCTGTCGATTCCTTTTAAATTTGTTGGTAGCCGCAACATCATATCCGGAGTTGGTGGCTCTAAAATATAAAATATGGCATTTTTACTTTTTCCTTACACAAAAGCTAGATGTATTTTGGAAAGGGTTATAAAAAGTTCGGACAGGCCGAATTTATCTCTGTTTTTAAGAACAATTATTAAATAAAATTTTTGAAGCAATACAACTTTCTTAAGAATTTGTTTTCAATGACTATATACACCTAATTCTGTTTTTACACGGATTTGAAATAACACGAGTAAATACGAAAAAATATTTCTATTTTTACACGACATAATTTGAAATAACACGAATACAAAAAAAAAAAACAAAATTACTTTTTTTACATGAACTATTTATTTATTGAAGAAAATTCTGGAATGCTTTTGCTCAAACATCCCTGCCTTAATTAGAGTAACAACCCTGCATGGCATGAATTTCTGATATGGCAACATTTTATATAATTCTGGTGTGTGTTCTGAGTTATGTCTATGTATGGATTCGATGACCTATCGTTAGCAGATGTAGAAGAATTGTTGGTAGATGAAAGCTTGAGCGAAAATGAAATTATAGATCTCACCCTTGAGACTCGTTATGATAAAGAACATAGTGACAGTGACGAAAGAGATCGTCCAATTTTGAAAGCATCTCTAATTAAAGAAGGTCTTGATCTCGCTACAAAATTAGGTAGTCATTTTGAACAACATGATCATGACGAGGAACGAGCTGCCAAATTTCAACGTGAACTGAAATCATTAATGGCATCTTACAGGGAAGATTATAATGGGTTAACGCGAAATAAAACTCAATCTAAGATAACTGATTTCGTTCAAAAATCTATATATTTATATATATATATATATAACTAACAAAAAATTGAAAATTGACTTTTTGAATGAATATTGTGAATGTCAATAAAATACATGTGTTGACAAAGTTTAACACGTCTGCGGTCAAAAAAGAAGCTTCTATTAACAAACAACAAAAAGGCGTAACAAACTAAAAATTCAAATTTGTACTTAATTGTTATGACTGCCATTAAGCTAAATAACTAAATTTGTAAAAAAATTATAGCCTATTATTCGTCATATGCAATATCACCCTGCCGGGCATACTTCTTTTTTTTTTGCAATTTTTAAAGTTTTCATTCAAAACAGTTTTTTGCTTCTCCTACACAATTATGCTTTTGTTAGTTACGCCTTTTTGTATTTTAGCTAACGATATATTCATTTAATTTCTATGTATTTGAAATATGACAATGGCGATATATATTTTCCTAATTAATAAAAACAATGATCTAACATGATTTTTAGTATATAATTGTGATTTTGAAAATTTAGTTAAGCTCTTATTAGAATCGACGATTTGAAAAGTTTTCTAGCAATTGGTATTCTAAAATTTGTTTTGATAACTATATTCCATATAGAAATTTGTTAATAAATTTTTCATGTTTATAAAATTAAAATTTGTGTTTTTAAAATGCACATTTTTATAAAATATACAGATTGATATTGATAAAATATAATTTGATAAAATATAAAAATAATTTATTTTTTTAAGAAAAAACCATTTTTTGGAATAATGATTGAAGAGTTGGCCACACACGTGTCAATCTCATACATATACAAAGGGGTTCATCGGCATACAGACATGATGTATAGTATGTGGGACCCTTTATATAAATACACATTAAGCTTGTCTATATGTATATGAATTCAAAAATTAACTTTAATAACCGTTTTGATGCCGAATGAAAGAAGATAAAATTCTACATCACTAATTGCGAAAATAAAAGTTCTTAGTTGTTTACTTTATTTGTAGTGTGTCTTCAAAGTTCAGTAATTATTATTATTTTTGCGCGCATTGGTTAAAAGTAAAAAATTGCATATTTCCAGTAATAATTTTTTTAATAAAGACTTCTAAAAGTGAAAATTTTATTATGGAGCCGTCTACTTCAGGAGTTTGAGCATATGAAAAATATTTGTTTGTTTAGATAAATGTTTTGGAAATATAAAAAAATAATAAGGAAATTGCTCCAAAATTGAGGTATTTTTGATGTTTGTATTGGATTTCAACTGAATTATCAGTGAAACTTAGTAAAACTGCTTATATTTTCTTAAAATATGAATTTTAAGCTTATAAATTCCAGAAAAACTTTTTGCCGATTTGGTGCATTTTTTGACTTATTAAAGAATTTGTAAAATAACCCAGCTAAATGAAGAATCTCAGGAAGCCAGAAATAAGGACTTCAAAACACTTTGGGAATACTTTTCCAGTAAATTCAGTCGGGGAAAATACAATAGAAGACGTCTTTAATGGATTTCTTTTAAGTTCAGATCCATTTATTTCGAGCAAGAGGAAGAGTTGTAAAAGGAAAATACAGCAAATGTCTCAGACTGCTTTGGACTTAGTTACCCAAAAGGAAAATGATAATGGTGACGAAGATGAAGATTATTTTAACGAATTGAATGATGGCTAACAAGTTTTTGTTTATGAATATTGATCAATAAGATATAATAATATTTTCTAATGTATCTTTTTTAAATATGTGGAATTATGGAATTTGAAGAAAAAATCGGATTTTAATTTAAAATTTTGGGTATATAAATACAGATTAAATATTTATTTTTATTTTTTATGAACAATTCTTTTTTCCTAAAAGCACATTAAGTATGCTCTAATTATACCCTACACAACTATGTTGTCAGGGTATTATAGCTTTGTGCAGCCCCAAAAGTTTGCAACGCCGCGAAATATTGGTCCTAGACCCACCTTTAAGTATACCGATCGTCATATCTCGACTAGCTGAGTCGATCTAGACATGTGTGTCCGTCCGTCCGTCCGTCTGTCCATTATAATTTGTAAACACGATACAGGTCACAGTTATGGACCAATCTTCACGAAATTTTGCATGTAGGATGGGTTCTGGCCAATGAAGACCCGTATTGTTTTTGGGAAAGATCGGTTAATATTTAGGGGATGAAATGGACCAAATACTAAATTTTTGTCGGTTTTTCTGGTCGCTCCAGAGGCCGCAATAATGGCTCGAACATCTTGAAATTTTGCATGGAGAAGGGGATCAAGCCAAAGAATAAGCATGCATGTTTTGATAAAGATCGGTCTATATTTAGCGGGTCAAATGGACCCTGACTTTTGTGTGAAAAATGACAAAATGTGTATTATATGGCATATATATTTACCCCTGAAGGACATATACCCGAGAAGTTGATATTATATCCAAGAGGAGTGGTTGACCTTTAAATTAAGACCAATTATATTGTTGTATGTGCTCGGATGAAAGAGTTACACCTAAATATTTACAGGTATCTCCGTATTTGTATATTATTTAGTAACCCATTATCACTCTGGAGAGCTGAACTATAGCGCTGATCGCTTTGAAATGTTCCATGAGGTTCCAGTTATGGTCAAGGACAACGCCTATAATTTTCGGTGATGACCAGATAATAATTTTGGAATGAAGTGGACCGAAAACTTAATTTTTTGTGTTATTTTCGAGTCGATCTATAGACCACAAATGAAAGCCGAACATCACAACACAACCCACGGTGAAGGGAATCTGGACAATAGCTGTACTGAATACTCGTAATATTCGGAAAAGTGTGAGGAAGAGGTGCTGTTTACCTCTAATTTGAGTTCCGTGGTAGTTGTGTAGGGTATCGTATGGTCGGCCCCGTCCGACTATACTGCTCCGCTCACTGGTTTTTAATTGCATTTCCTAATTTATCATTTTTCTTTGATTAGTTATAGCGAAAATTGTGATATAAGACCACTTTTTCCAAAATACAAAAGAGGCCATAAAATATTGAAACAAAATTGTTTTATTTTTTTGTTTTTCTAATTATGTTTTTTTATGTATTTATGAATATCCATCAATAAAAAATAACAATATTTTAAAATTGCGGCTTTCCTGTGCGGCGTCTTGAAATAACTAAAATATCTTATAACCAAATATGGAAAATACCTTACCAATAATATTGCAACCTATGTCGGTGTAAAATCTCATCGAGCTAAGTACATATATTCAGGCAATATTCTTCATTTTTTTTTTCAAAACATATGATTGTTTTATAAGAAAAAAAAATAGTTTTCATGTCGATTTTAAAAGACTTGTAAATATAATAAAATATATCTTTTACGTAATTTTAAAGGACAAACTGGAGAACACTTTAGAATATAAAATAATTAAAAAATATTTGTAATTATGTATTATATTTTTATCCGTAGGAACAAACATTGTTTAAGGTTTTCCTATAGTAGTCATATGTGTGATTAATAAGCACCTTTTCAATCATTTTGGCTCAAAATTAGAAAAAAAATAAATAATTCCTCTAAATACCCACTCATTCATAAAAAAATCTTTTTTTACATAATAGAAGACATGGTATTAATCCTAAACTCCTTTAACATCTGAAATTCGTAACATGTTCCCAAATAGTATAAGTATCATGTTTCATAATTGTTTTATTAAACAATTATGAAACAAAACAAAAATTAAATTATTTCATAGAACTTTTTCAATGCAACACTGATGGAAACGTTCAAAAATAATAATTTATCAAGAAAAATCAATTAAATATATAATTTTTGTTTAATGCCTCCAATTGGAAAAGGTGCCGACAATTGGCAAAAAATGTACTATTTTACCTAATTGTAAATTTTATCAACTTTAATACAAATTAATTCAAATTATTGCATTGGTAAATATTGGGCAACAGATGAAGTCAAATATAATATAGAGTAAGTGATACACTGTTTTTGTAAACTGAAATTTTTGAAATAACTGATACATGCTCAGTAGTTCGCTGTTCTCAAAACAATAAGATGATATGTTTAAGTAATGTAAATCACGTTGAGAATCAGTAGCAAAATTTGAAATGTTCATGACATTAATTTTTTCGGTTGAAAGAAAAAACAAAAAATGTTCTTTTGCAGATGTTTTTTAATCTTTTTACCAAAGCATTAAAATAATTAGTAAGTACTAAAAATAATATACGCGATTGCACCACATATTCACCTATTTAGGAAAAAACTAGAAATTGTTCATTAAACACAAGTACAGGTAATGTGGTATACATTGAGTCTGTATAGAAAAAAGCCACCACAAGACAAAACCTCATTATTCTTTTCTACATCTGTCCTCTACGAAATCACAAGGGATAAAAACGATGCCTGCGAATTTTAGTAACTTCTCCATTATAATACAGTATAAACTTGATAATCCGGACCTCGACAATCCGGATTATTCGGTAATCCGGACTGCATTTCACAACCCATTGCGTATCCTATAATCCGGATTGATTGACCTATTTGACTCAAAAGTCCGGATTGTAAAGATACGTTACTTTTTATTTTAAGAAAAAAATCGTTGCAAATTTAATTGAAAATGGTACCTATTATATTCAAAGTTCATATTTTTGAAATGAATAATTTGCATTTTTAATAAAAACATACAAATAATTAAATTATCACCAAATTAATATAAATTTAAAGCAATTAATAAAACTCGATAATCCGGAAATCTCGTTAATCCGGATTGGGGTCTGCAATCAATTATCCGGATTAGCGAGTTTTTACTGTATATTAAAAATTAAAGTTTCACTCAACGTGAACGTTGAAAATGTTAACAGGCATACATCTCCAGCTAATTCACATTCAATAAAAGCAATAAATTCATATAGATAATCAATTAGAACAAAAATTATACTATACCACAATACCTTGACTTTTTTGAAAATCACTTGTTAGTATAATATTATTTTCAAATTGATTCATGTAAAGACATCACAGCTTACCAGGAATGGCACCCATTCGCAACAAATTAGCAACGAATCCAAGTTCTACCAAATTTAGTACTGTTCGTACCAATAAGTACGAATTTCCTAAATTAAATCAATTCGACACTGTTGGTATTTTAATTTCCAATTTGCAGCCTCCAGCTCTATATGTTCACCTAAATCCAACTTGCACCAAATTTAGTACCATTAAGTACTTTTCGTATACATAAGTAGAAATTTTTGAAACTACCCAAATACAAGAATATTCTGTTAATCTAATGTATTTTTGAATTTTCTTTTTATAAATTTACAAGTTGTATTATTTTTTACCAATACTTATTTGTATTCCATTACTTTTCGCTTTGTTCTACCGCATAAATATGTCTTGTTGGCGTTTTTACTAACAATGACACTTCACATTTTTCATAGCATTGACACCACTGTTTCTGTCATTTCGTTCTCTCCCTTCAGTTGTCAAACATTTAAAACGGTGGCCGGTCGCGAATTTTACTCGTTAAACTTTAATATTTAAATTAAAGTACACAATTAATTTCTAACTGAGAAAAAAGTGTAAATTATAGTAGTCCCAGTAATTATAATCCATATAATTGTCAAATAAAAGTGTTTCCTTTCGTAATTCATTGAAAATTTGTTATATTTTTGAGCCTTGCAAATGAAACTTCAATTGTTTGTGTTTGTTTTTGTTTATTCCTTTGCTTACGAGTTCGCGTGTGTGTGTTCAATGATAGAGCATAATTGTACTGTTTTTGTTGTCGTTCGGTTATTATTCGTCGGTTTGAAAGTGATCATTCGTTTAAATTGTTGACAATTGTTTCGTCTATTGCTAAAAAAATGTGTTTTGTAAATTCGGTTCATTAAATTTTCTTTGAAAGCAAGTGTTGAAGAGTTTGTCAATCAAAGAGAGTCGTATGGGATTCTCATCCAATGCAAATTAAACTGCAGTTCTTGCTATTCTTATTGGACTTTATGAAGAGTGTAATAGGAACAGAAAAATAACTGTTAAAAAGGTAAGTTCATCACATCTTCAATAGAAAATAACAAAATGGAGGAATTTAAAATGTTTTGAATTTATTATGATATATATTTAAACTATTTCCAAAACATATACTAATTTAAGTATACCGATCGTCATATCTGGACTAGCTGAGTCGATCTAGACATGTGTGCCCGTCCGTCCGTCTGTCCATTATAATTTGTACACACGATACAAGCCACCGTTATGGATCAATATTCACGAAATTTTGCATGTAGAATGGGTTGTGGCCAATGAAGACCCCTATTGTTTTTGGAAAAGATCGGTAAATATTTATGGGATAAAATGGACCAAAAACTTAATTTTTGTCGGTTTTTCTGGTCGCTCCAGAGGCCGCAATTATGGCCCAAACACCGTGAATTTTTGCATGTAGAAGGGGATTGGGCCAAAGGATAAGCATGCTTGTCTTGATAAAGATCGGTCAATATTTAGCCGGTCAAATGGACCCTGACTTTTGTGTAAAATATGACAAAATTTGTATCCTATAGCGTATAGATTTACCCCTGAAGCATATACACCCGTGAAGTTGATAGTATACCCAAGAGGAGTGGTTGACCTTTAAATTGATACCAATTTTATTGTCGTATGTACTCGGATGTGGGAGTTTCACTTAAATGTTTACAGGTGCTTACGTACTCAGATATTATTTAGTAACTCATTACCGCACTAGAGGCCGGAAATATAGCGCTCATCGCTTTGAAATTTTTCACTTGTATCCAGGTATTGTCAAGGACAACGCCTATAATTTTTGGTGATGATCAGATAATAATATTGGGATGAAGTGTACCGAAAACGTATTTTTTCGATCACAAAACAACCCACGTTGAGCGGAATCTGGACAAGTAATTAGAAGGACTGTACTGAATAGTAGTAATATTTGTTGACCTCTAGTGGGTCAAGAGGGTGCAAACATCGGAAATATTGCCCATGCGTAGAATGTGGTGCCACAAAAAGTTAGATGTTCATGGAAGTTGTGCAGGGTATCATATGGTCGGCCCCGTCCGATTATACTGCTTCGCTCACTGATTTTAAAATAGAATATGTGCATTTTTAAGAATTTTGTATGTTTTCGAAAATTGTGGATTTTTATAAAGGAGTGTATTTTTTAAGGATATTTTTTATCAACGAAAAATAGATACGTTGATTTTTTAAAGAATATTTTTCACGGTTCAATAAAGGCGTCGATTTTTTATGAAAAATTTTCAAGGTCCAATGCAAACGTAGATTTTTTAAGAATATTTTTTCAAGGCCCAATACGATGTTAAAAGTTTCGATGCAATCGTATATTCAGTTTGCTACATATGAGATTTACAAGTTTTCAAAATGATGACCCCTTGTGTGGAAGCTACAGAAAAAGTCCCATCCTACAACATTATATAAGTATCGTTAAAATATTAGGTTTAAAAAAAATCGCTTCCTGTTTCGATAAATTTAAATAATATTTTTGCTTATCATCCAAAAAAATGCGGTTTCTTTTTTATCCTTTCAAATGCTTTTTATTTCACATCAATAAGACCATAATTACCAATATTACAGCAATTTAAAGAATCAATTCAACAGCAACCTGTTGCCATATTAGAATTCTAATTAGAATTACCAGCCTATTGCAGTTTACAGTGATGTCAATTCAGCGATTTCCATGACAATGTATTTTGGAATACATAAATAATAAAATCTATAAATAATTGAAAAACAATAAAAAATAAATATTAACAAAATCAATATAATAATAATTAAAAGATTAATTTAAAATAATTAGAGAAATTTTAAAAATTAATATAAGCCGTGAAAATTTAATTTGAACAAATGCACACCTTGAAAAATTAATTTAAAATAAAAAAATATATTAAAAACACGCATTAATTAACAAACTCCATCAATTAATTAAAAAATTATTATAAGCTATGAAAAATTAATTTCAAAAAACCCACGAAATCTTGAAAAATTAATAAAAAAAAACTCTACGCCTCTTACTAAAAACCTTGAAAAATTATTTACAAAAACCCACGCCTATTTCTAAAAGCCTTGAAAAATTATTTACAAAAACCCACGCCTATTTCTAAAAGCCTTGAAAAATTATTTACAAAAACCCACGCCTATTTCTAAACGCCTCTTAATATAAACCTTGAAAATTGATTACAAAAATGCACGCATTAAAAAAACCCACACCTCATATAAACCCTGTAAAAGCAATTCAAAAAAGTTCACGCATTAAAAAATACACGCCTCATGTAAGCCTTGAAAAATTGATTAAAAAACGCGCCTCCTATTATAAGCCTAAATAAATAATTTTAAATCCACGCTTTTTACAAAAATGCTTTGAAAAATACACGCCTATTATAATTAGCCTTGAAAATAATCGTTATAAAAAATCCAGGACTATTGGTGCCCCTTAGCAAAATAATTTTAAAGAATACAAGCCAGCGGTTTATTCTTAAGAATGTTAAAAAGTCAAATCGTACAAAAAATCACTAAATTATCATTACTGCTGTTGTAGTAAATTGCAATACCTTAATTTTGGGAGTTCTAATTGGAACTATACTTTTACGTGACATTTCATGGCATCCTACGCACCAACAGCTCTGTGTGCATGAGTGCGTAATGCAATGGAGTTTGCCAATTGGCTCTCTTCCTAGGTAGAGTGGGGTAACTCTCCATTCGTTTGCCCCATTGATTGTGCTCGGCATTTACTCGACTTCAGTTCTTCTTTAAATGTCGTGTAGTGCGGTTGCGGGACTTTCTTCTAGCATTTAAAATTCGTTTGAATAGGAATAATAGTTTTTCAAAATTATTTTATAATTGTGTCGGAACAAGTTCGTGGGTCGTCTTTCGCGAGTGAATTTAGAAACAAATAATGTTTCGTATTTATAAAGAAAACAAATTGTGTGTCGCTTTGTCATAACCGTGTTCTTCAGCATCCTTCTGTTTTCCTTTTCGTTTCCTTGTCGAAACCGTGCGCTAAATATTCAATGTAAGATTGTTTTTCGATGTTTTCGGGGTTCTATATTGTCGGCTTTTCTAAAAATTTAATTATTTTTCATTAAACGTCCATGCGTGTGTGTATGTCCCTTTTTTGTTAAAGAAGTCAAGCCCTTTATGCAAAGTGGACATGATCAAAAGGTAAGAACAAGAATATTCTTTGAGACGCACAAGCCATAGGTGCCCATCAGTATACTTTAAAGTAGCTGCCTACTCACACGCATTGTTATGCTCTTTCAGTCAGTCGTTGTTTGACAGGCAACGAATGAACACATGCTGGGGTGCGCGCACGACGTCGTGTCCGCAGAACTAGAAAATCAACGAAATAACACTTAGGGATAAAAGTGTTTCAGTATATTTGGATTTTTATTTTATTATTCAAAATGCGTTTTGTATGTTTAAAAAATTTTAAAAACAACAGAACAATTTCTTTTTTTTAAAAGAATTAAATATTTGATAATTATCGTAGTATTTAATATTATAATATGATTATTATCTCGGTATATGCTACTTTATAAACTTTATTAGATTTTTATGACATATACACTTTGTAATTCATATAAAAACATTTTTAATAATGCTTTTATTTTATATAATAACAAAAATTAAATTCATCAATAATTTTTTCCGACCACAAAAATGTACACACAATTTTGTTCAGTACTGTTCTGTTTTCTCTCACACATACTAACACATTTTAATTTTGGG
>NW_026885605.1:0-6803 GCF_032173495.1 Musca vetustissima
TCTAGACGTGGAAGCTACATACCCCCACACAATGGTTGGGAAGACCCTTTCTGTAACATATGCTTTTTTCTACGGAAAGAATCTTCATAAACCATACATGTTGCATAGTTTTCATTGGAATCTAGATGTTTAGATTTAAATATAGCCTTCATATATAATATCGTCCGATTTCATATACTGGTGCTTCACATACCCAGGTTTTCCCGATTGGCCCTAAATTTTGCGCAGCGGATCGCAAAATTTTGTTGTAATCGGAAATCGATTAAGATATAACATTCATATAGATTTGAAAGAAAAAAATTTAAAAGAAAACAAGTGAAAAAGCGTTAAGTTCGGTCGGGCCGAACTTTGGATACCCTTCACCATAGATATACTGACAGCTACTTGAAATGAAAATATAGGAAAAATACCGACATTTCTACAAACCCATTTGGTAACCATAATACAAATTTCAGAAATTTTTAATGGATAATTATACCCTCAGCCTTATGGCTAATGAGTATCCCACACAGGGACTAGGCCTAAATCCGGGTTATAGTTCATTATCCTGCGAAGGATAGCGAGAGAGTCTTAGAACCAAACTCAAAACGCGGGTATCATATAGTCGGACTGGGCCGACTGTATGATACCCTTCACCACTTTGGGTATATTCAACAAATGAATCCAAACATTGTAAATTAATTTAAAGCAAATATCAATCGGACACCCATTGATAATTTGGATAAATATCTAATAAACATGAGAAGTTTGGTGCACCATTTACATAAAATCGGACGAAAATATATATAAATGCTATATCGAAATATTTCGAGTTCTTGGTGCATCATTTACTTAAAATCGGGAGAAAATATATATGGTAGCTCTATCCAAATCTGAATCGATTTCAACTAAACTTTCCACATGCTGGGTTATATTAATTTCAGTATGTTGTGCAAATTGTTATGTCAATCGGCCTCACGTTGGGTCTTTGGTGTACCATTTAACTAAAATACGACGAAAGTATATATGGGAGTTATATCTAAATCGGAAACGATTCCTACAAAATTATGCAACCGTTAGGCAATATAAATTTCAGTACGTTGTGCTACATTTTGTAACAAACGGCCTAACTTTGGGTCTTTTGTGCACTTTTAATTAAAATCGGATGAAACTATATCTAGGAGCTATATCTAAATCCGAACCGATTTCAACAAAACTTGCCACACGTTATCTAATAGTATCTTCAGTACGTTTTGCAAAATTTTGTGCCTATTGGACCCACCTGGGGAGTTTGGTGTAGAATTTATATCTATCTTCTAGGTTATACTAACTTCAGTACGTTGTGCACAATTTTGTGTAAAATCTGACGAAAATATATATGTAGAAGCTATATCTAACTCTGAACCGATTTCAACGAGACTTGCCAGAGATTTATTTATATTAACTACAGTTCATTGTACAAAATTGTGTGGCAATCGGACAAACTTTGGATCTTTAGTGCACAATTTACATAAAATCGAAAGAAAATATATATAGTAGATAAAAATCCGTAGAAAATATATATGGGAGCTATATCTAAATCTGACCCGATTTTCTCGAAACTTCGCACACGTCATTCTAGACTCAATTTAGTACTCCATGCCAAATTTCGTGCAAATCGAAAGATATATAGTGGCTTTGGTGCACCATTTACCTTAAATCGGACGAAACTATATATGGGAGCTATATCTAAATCTGAACAGATTTTCACGAAACTTAGCACACATCATTCTGGACCTAATTCAGTACTCTATGCCAAATTTCGTGCAAATCGAAAGATATATAGGGCTTTGGTGCACCATTTATCTTAAATCGGACGAAAATATATATGGGAGTTATATCTAAATCTGAACCGATTTTCTCGAAGCTTGGCACATATTCTTCTGGACGTAATTCAGTACTCTATGCTAAATTTCGTGAAAATCGAAAGATATATAGGAACGTTGATGCCTCATTTACCTTAAATCGGAAGAAAGTATATATGGGAGCTATATCTACATCTGAACCGATTTTTCCCAATTTCAATAGGGTTCGTCCGTGGGCCAAATAAGTGACTTGTGTTAAATTTTATTCAAATCGGATCATAAATGCGACCTGTTCTTTGTTTACAACACTGAAAATTATATGGGGCTACCAGAAAAAGTGGGCCTATATTTATAATTTTTTGTGTAGACATTTAGTACCCAATAAGAACCCAATGTAGCAAATTTCAGCAAATTCGGTTCAAACTTATTTTTTGACTCTAAATTTAAGAAAGTCCACTCAAATGCCGTTGAACCCCGCGTGATTTTAGTTTTTTTACATGCCGGATCTAATGAGCCCAGCCATGTTCAATTCCGTCCAATGAAACGGCAGATATAGATACCTTAAATGTAGGAAAAACTGCAAAAACTTATTTTGAAAAATTCGCGTATATTAATGCATTTTTCTTCGATTTGTTTTTACATATATTCATGTTTGTATCATCATATTCGCGAATCTGTTTGAAAATAGGACAAAAATACATCGATACGCGAATAATATGCGTATCTTATCCAAAATTGATTGTGGCGGCATTTCCGCGATTCCTAACCAATTCTTTAATAATAATTTTACTTTTGCGTATTTTCATTGCAGCATCCGAATTTATGAACGCGAACAAATTTCGAATCAGCATATTTTTATTAACCTACTAGCGGGCCCGGCAAACGTTGTCATGCCTAGCAATATTGTTTATATCTAATTGTCGGAATTTTAGGTTAGTTTTTACACCCTCCAACATACATTTCTACTTCTTATAAGATATTTGATATTGAAAATGTTCAACAGAATTGCTTCTAATTTAATATTAGGAATACTTATTGAGCAGAAAATCTAACTAAATAATAATATCAATATTGACCCAAGTATTCGGATAGCTCCCATATAACGGTATCCCTTAATATTCGGTATTTGGGTGTAATTTTATATTCGCCAAAGCTTCCAAATATCCCCCATCTAATAGTACCCCACATTTTTTGATGCTGTGGGGGATTTGGACACGTTTACAAATCTAATCTACTGTAATTTTGCATTTGGTTCTTATTTGGTAGAATGAATCGCACTAAAATTATCTATATTGGCCCACTCTTTGAGGTAGCTCCCATATAACGGTACTCAAAATATTCGGCATTTTGGTGTCTCAACCATAGTGGTTGTAATGTTTTATTTTGGATGATCAAAACCTCTTTTCCAAAAATTAGCAATATTGGTACAATTTTCCGTGTAGCCCCATATAATAGTATCCGCAATTATTTGGTATTTTCTCATGTGGTGTTAAATCTTCCTTCCAAAAATATATATATATCCATTTCCATTGTAGTAGCTATAATATACCATAACGGGATATTGAAGGGTAACACACATTTATGAGGAAACATTTCTATTTTGGCCCAAGCTCCTACATACAGGTCCCACTCCATTTTCCGAATTGTAAAGACTTTGACCAAATTTTCTCATAGAGTATGCCATACATATTTCCCGTTTAATTTTCGGTACGTTGATGTTCTTTCCCCCTTTTCCAACCTGAGTGTCTATAATTTTGAACATTATTGTTAAAGATCATGGACAACCTACTACCTAATAGTATTGTAACATTGTACCAATATAAATGTCCGGATAGATTTAAGGAATATACATATGAGAAGGTATGAACAGTTCGATTTTAACAATGTTATTAGATCTCCTGACATATTGAGGTATTTGTAATTTTATTGTCACAGGTTCAATACGAATATGTAACATCACTTTGTTTTTGATATGAACTTAATGACAGAATTTTGGACAGAAAATATCGTCGAACATATCGCTCATTTGCTGCAAGACAGACATAACTCAAAAAAGCGATTTTGCAGAAAATGCGGTTTAAGTTTTCAATTTACTCACACTTTATATGGGATGGAGCTTCTCAATTATAGTGTGTAAGAGAGATTCATATGATATTTCTACACAACATGAGATCTATTATAGCGAACAATCGTCATTAATTCGAAAATCACGTTTTTTTGAGCTATGCCTGTCTATGCCATTCTATGGCAAACGTGTACATTCAATGATATTTCTCAATTATTTTTAAAATTCTTACAAAAAAATTTCAATACAATGTCAATCCAATAATAAAAAAAATTTTTAAATTTTCAATGATTGACAAATGAAAGCTTAAATGAATGATACGCTACCAATCTCAAAATAACAACTACGACCTGGTGCAATAAAAATAGCTCGATAATAAATTCGTGGAAATGCAATTATGCTTCAAAATATTTTTTTGCAAATTTTTCGCGATTTTCAAATTTTTCTCACCTTTTAAACCTTCCCTGGAGCTCCACGAACATTTCCAGACTAATATAAGAAAAATCAGTTCAGTCGTTCTCGAGTTTTAGCGAGACTAACGAACAGCAATTCATTTTTATATATAGAGATGTACCAAAAATCAAAAATGTGCTTGCAAAAAAATTTTTCAAAATTTTTTTTTAATAGAATTTTGTTCTTTCTCATATACTTTTTGGAGTCTATTCAGGCGTGTTAGAATAGAAAATATTCATAATAAAATTGTTTAATGGGCCACATTTGCCATTTTCCTTTCCGGGATATTGAATCATTTTTTGCGCAAATTGGCTACATAGGTCCAAGTTTTGATTTACATAAGGTTCCGCCCTATTTTCGGTTTTATTAAGTTTTTAATCGAATTTTCTTTTCGAAGTGACTATAATTTGGCATATCGTATTCTTTATGAATAAAAAATTCTCTCTAGAAATTATTCAATTTAGGTTAATAATTTCAAATAACCCCCACACCCTTTTAAGTGCCGGTATGTTGCAGGTCTTACCCCAGTATGCAACCTGAGTGTCTGTATAACTGGCCACTTTTTATACCCTTCACCACACTTTGGCACAGGGTATTATGACTTTGTGCATATGTTTGTAACAGGCAAAGGAATTGTTCCTTTTGAGAATATGCATAGAATCACTTTCTGAGTCGATTTATTCATGTCCGTCCGTCCATCCGTCTGTCCATGTTAACTTGTAAACAATGTACAGGTCGCAGTTTTGATTCGAATTGGATGAAATTTGGCATAGGTCACTTATTTGGCCCAAGGACGAACCCTATTGAAATTGGGAAAAATCGGTTCAGATTTAGATATAGATCCCATACATTTTTTCGTGCGATAGTGCACCAAAGTGGCTATATATCTTTCGATTTGCACGAAATTTAATACAGCGTACTGAAATGAGTCTAGAATGATGAGTGGTGAGTTTCGGAAAAATCGGTCCAGATTTAGATATAGCTCCCATATATACTTTCGTCTGATTTTATGTGAATGGGGCACCAAAGTCCCTATATATCGTTCGATATGCACGAAATTTGGCGTAGCATATTGCATAAAGAGTCTAGAGTGATGCGTGTTAAATTTGTTTGGACTTTTATTCGCTGATCTGCGGCAGTCCATGTTATACAGTGATTCAGATTGCGAAGTTTGAGAATCTGAATGCCCGATACTAACAAACTAAGTGAGAAGAAGGACAATTAAGTGACAATATGGCTGTTGAAGATGAATATCTGGAGGTGGTATAATGCAAGTGTAATTATGTATTGGCTGTTAAGGTCCCCTGAGAAGGAAATGCCTTAGGTGGGAAAGTTGACTAGGATTTCTAACATACAAAAATGGTTCTGATATTTATATGGGGTCCTTGTCAAAACATGAGCCATTATAGACCAAGAAACCGGAATGTTGGAAACTTGGCCTAAGACTATAAAAATACCCAAAAATGGGACTGCGCTCTCATATCGGAGGTATGTTAGAACGTGAGCCTATGTCTGAAGGTATATTCCCGTCCTGCAAGAATCTGCTAATTTTTACCACTTTCTTCGATATTATAAAGGACAAATTGTTATCGTAGTAAAAAGTTTTACATTCTTGCAGGTTCTGGAACAGACCACTTATTTAAGTTCCCACGACATTAGAGCCGCGCCATCGTACGAAGAGAATGTTTGTGGCAATGAATTAAAGAAGTATTTTAACCGTTCTGTGCCTTGATCACACCTCATTTCTTTAAAAGATGCTTTATTATAAACCGATCCTTTGCAGGATGACATAAATCCAGTAGAAAAACGTACCCGAAATTCTCCGACATTGGTGGAACGTACCAGTACGGTAAAAGTAATCATAGTTGTCGGATAAACATTATTTTCCTCCTACTAAACATCAATTAATTTTTCATTTTTTTGGTCATTTGAAATTTGATTTTCATCCTTATGGTTGAGCGATGTCTCAATATCATTGTTTGTGGACTTGCACGTCTTATTCGAAGAATGTATAACAGCAGCACCAGCAACCACAGCTCGATCAACATCGTCATGAATATGGCTTTTTGATTTGGAAACCGTATTATCTCTTCTTTGGGAATTATTATGGTTATCAAACATCGAATTTACACCACTGTCTTCATGATGGTTGTGGCCCTCTCCATTGTTATGGGAATTATTCTTCTTTTGAGAACATCCACATGAACAGGAATCAACATCAGGCTCCTTCTTATGATCTTGACAATAATGATTATGATTTTCCGCTGGATATTTATGGTAATGATGCCCATCAACATCAGCTTTGTTGACTTTTGTCTCATTAGCTTTGCGACCTCGATTCCTTATACGATGAATTAGATAGAAGAGAGCAAATGACGCATATGTTGCTTTGGCCACCTTTGCAATGAGGCAAATTGGGATGATACATATTTGGGTTACTTTTCAATATATATTTATATACT
>NW_026885606.1:0-6737 GCF_032173495.1 Musca vetustissima
CAGACGGATATTACTAAAACTATTATTTCGAGGATGTATAGAAGAAACTACTAACTCAATAGCCACAAATTCTATCTTCGAACTTGAAATTGGTTTCCTAAAAATACCAAGGTATGTCCAGTTAAGAACATGATACAACCATGAGTTAAGAAGAAGACTAAATCTAGGTTCGTTAAAAATATTACAATGTGAAGGAATCCCAGCCATATAATGGGGTACCAGATGAGAATACATATTTAAAGGTAGGTGGTAATGGGAATGAAGTATTTTATTGGTCTTTTAACGATTATTGTATAATATGTGAATATTGTAGAAAATATATTAGTGTATAATCCTGTTGAGACAGGTCAAGCCAAGTTTGTTTTTAGTAATACCACTGTTAATCAATGATTATTTAAAAATATATTTCTAATCTATTGAATCAAATCAGATATCGTATACATTAACCAGCTGCTACGGTATTAGTACTGATACATTATACTTCGAAATATATATAGTCCAACAGTAATTGGGGCTACTATAACACATATATCAATCCTATCAATAAAAAGTAGCATTTAAACTACATACAAATAGTTTTCTACGAGAACTATCCTGTGTTAACCACTTAAGTAGAGGCAGCGAAGCGCCACGGGTCCAGCTAGTGTTATATATAGATAGTTTTTTTCAAGGCAATGATAATCCAATTATTAACATATTAACATATTTTGAGTATCTTCCATCATTGACAATTACTTAAAGATATACGCTGCCCATTTTGCCCCATAAAGATAGTGAATATCTTGCTGTGGGTCTCTTGTGTAGAAGAGAGAATATTTAGTTAAACAGGGATCTATTTTTGTCTACAGTCCACTTGAGATAAGAGCACTTTCTTGTTGAATGTTTGTAGTCTAAGATAGGTTAAGTCTAAGATAGGTTAAGTCTAAGATAGGTTAAGTCATATTGTAATACTTAGTTCTTAAGAATCACTTTTTATTCAAATAAATGAGTGTGTAAATGCACCACAAACAATACAGAAGTGCTTTCACTCCGCGGACAGTATCCGCGTAAGATCCCTAGTTTTTCATTGGTCCTTCGAGCCGGATCAGTGACCGATTGTGGAGGAAATTGATGCTGAAGAATTTGCCTTGAAGGTCAAGGAAATTCTCTCAGCTTGGAGGAAATCCAAATAGAAAAAAAATAATAGAAAATCAAAATGCTGAGTCCAAAGGAGGCTGCAGCAAGGAACAAAGCGGTGAATGCGAGACATCATTCCCGTAGCAGAGAAGAAGAAGGAGATGCTGTGGAAGTACGAGGCAGTAAATTGCAAACCTTCAAAATCCTGAAGCTGCGGCCGGGAAATGAAGGCCGAGGACAAATGGGACATTCATCGTAAGAAGGAGGTGGTGGTAATGACGAAGCTGGTCGATGATACTGCCAATAAGACGAAGACAGCAGCCGAAGATTCGGAGCCGCCAAGAAAAAGTGGTTACATTGCCAATATGAAGAGGTTTATGGAAATGCCGCCCTGGAAGATGAAAGAGGTGGCCGGTGTGAAGATGTAGAAGAAGATTGCCGATTGTCCAGCCTTAAACATGAAGAAGAAGCGGATGAAGACTATTGTCAACGGTTTAGGCTGGAAGAAGAAGCTGGCTGACAAAGATGAGGTTCCGCCGAAGAGGAACGTATTTGGTGCCAATAACTATGGTAAAACAGAAGGGGAAGGTTTTCCCACCAAATCGAAGTCTGCGGTCAGAAGCGGGAACAAGCTGAATAATGAAGCCGCGGCTATGATGAGGTTTGCAAATGTAACTTTCCCGTTACATGTGAGTGTTTTTGTCAAAGACATACAAAACTCGACAAGACGAATTTTCCAATATTAGTGTCAAATTTGTGCTATAGAGGGCTACACATTTTAATGGAAAATGCACTTTTTGAAGTCTTCTCACCAAAAAATACTTAAAAGCAATGTGAATTATTTTGAAATTAACATTATTTGGGTGGGAGACGTTTTATCCGTCCATAACAATGCACCCATGCCCCAAATTATGTTTACATATTTCGAAGTGGTTTGGTGGCCTCCATAATGGTAAAAGGCCACACTACTGCGGAGCTTCACGCATTTTTTGTGAGCAAAACTGCCGCTGCCCTTCCAGAAAAACAGGCTGGCGGCATCGCATCCTTGGATTGGGGGCTTGGGTGGAAGAAGTTTTATCCCTCCATAACAATGCCCCCATGCCCCAAATTATGTTTACATATTTTGATGTGGTTTGGTGGCCTCCACAATGGAAAAAGGCCACACTGCTGCGAAGCGATACACGCAGAGAAGACTAATGTACACTTTAGTATGTTGTCATTTAAAAATAATATATTACGTTGCAAATATTACAGACTGTCTTAAAATCATAATAAATGTTTTGTTTTTATTCAATATAAGATTTATTTTAAAATGTAGTTAAATAAGTTATTATATAATGTTAAAGGTACATATTTAAAATTTAAACGCACTATTTACACTAAATGGGCTTTACAAGTTGAACAATAATGAAGAAAAAAATAGTAACGGAATTAAAGTATGAATTAAATTAAAGCAAGACATTAAGTAATTAAAAAAACTTTTATGTCGAAATGAATAAAGTTCAATAGTTCAAATATTTAAAGTTAAAGAGTATTATAACAAAAAAACACAGAATCTTATAATTTATAGAGTTGGGTAGTGGTATGCGCCAATTCCAATAACATTTGTAACCTGTATGTTAAAAATAATGAAAAGAAATTAATAACAGTAAATGCAGATATTTGATATAACTTACAAAAAAATGACTGAGAAAAATTAAATCACGAGATCAACGTTTTGAGAGAGAAAGAAAGAAGCTAAGGGAAATTATATAAAATCATAATATGTAGGATGGAAAGGAAATGGGAAATTATACGACGATCAAATGCGGGTAGTAAATCTTAAAAATGCCAAACTCTAAATTCTGTTGAATATTTTCATGAATTAGTGGATATTGTTCTGCAGGGAGACATGAGAAGAAGCACTGACATTACCGCGAATAGGTGGGCGCGATGAAATAGTTGACACCAAAAATGAAAGGTTTTAGCAAAAGGTATTTTAGTGAGAGGTGCACGGTATTAAATTTTTAGGGACAAAATTAAAGCGGAGACCGTTGAAACGGATAGTGTGAGCCCGCCTTAAGATATAACGTATCTGCTTCCTGTAAATCGATTTAGTAGAGTAAACCCCGTTCCCCGAGTAGATATTGGGAATAGCAGAAATAAAAGAAAATGTCTAACATAGGTGCTTTCTTATGACGAAAGTATTCCGCGTGGAAATATTTGTTTGTTCGCAGTGGTCTGCAAACATTGGTCCATGTAGTTTGCTAGGTACGTCAAGGAATGAACCCTTTTTAAATTTAATGGTCGAACTATTTATTGCACGTATTATTATTGCCATTTTATAAACTCTACTCCGAATAATTTAATTACGTATCAGTTCAAAGCCAAAAGGCTGAGATTATCATTTTGAAACACATGCGAAAAATGTTTGAAATTGATAATGTAAACCAAAATTTTACAAGGTGTCCCAAATTAAGAGATAAATACATACAGTGGTGTCATATCATATGGTAGTGAAATGTACACAATGGGCATATATTGTAATATTTTTATTTTCATTAAAAAAGTAAGAGCGTTTTAATTTTTTCGTGTGTTAGTTCCAGTCGAAAAAGTAGTGGTAATTTTGAGCTGATATCATAACAGATTATATTACTTTTGAAAACTTATAGTATGAATGAATGTTAAAAAGTTAATACAATAATTAATAAATACTAGCGGGACCCGTGGCTCTTCGCTGCCCCTGCTGAAGTTATCAAATTAAAATTTAGATAAGATCAATTAGTAAGCATCCTATATAAAGCTGCAATATTTACTAAATAATTATTTACTAAAATTAAACCCTGAATTTATCCTATCCCAGTCTCGGACTTTTTCCAGATGATAAAACCATTTATAATTAAAATGCGCACTACTCACTTGTTTTTTTTTTTTTTTTTGATTTTTTTCAAACTGACACAAATGGAAAATTATAATGTCAACCAATTTTTTTCAATTTTACATACCGCTACCTTAAGATATACCCATAGAAAATGTTCTACATATGTACCTTCTTTCAGATAGATGTACTTTTGATGTTATTACTCCTCAGTTTTTTCTAACCTATGTTACTTCCTTGGGATGGGTTTTTGAGTCCACAAATAATATTTTTCTCTTTTCTACGTATGGATATAAACAGGGACCGAAAATAACAGTTATTTTTTAAAATGCGAACAAAAAATCTTCATGTTGGAGACATGGGACACCTATAGTGTCATATACCAATAGATTCGTATTGAGGAGCCCATTAAGGATATTGAGTTATATTGGGAAAACACTCTCAGTTCCCATGTTAAGGCTTATAATTCAACGTCGATTTTTAACTGCTAAAATTATTGTTATTTTTTTCCTTTAAAAATAAAACTCTTTTAGGGATTTTTATTTTTTCCGTCAAAAAAAGTCTGTTTGGGATTTTTATTTTTTCCGTCAAGAATAAAGGAAGAAAATATAACTCTTTTTGGGATTTTTATTTTTTCTGTCAGAAAATAAAACTCTTTTTACGTAAAGAAGCTTATACAACTTGTAATCAGTTATGAAATTACAATTTATAAACAACTTATTACAATAAGTGTACACATAAGTAATCAAGATCAAAGGTAAAAAATATTTGTTATAAAATTTTAACAAATAGTCTAGTGTACCAAATCATGAATATTAATTAAAGAATCATTCCCCTGACTATTAGGTCAAAGGTTATATAACTGGTACCAAACTCTATATGTTTACATACGTAAAAAGAGTTTTTCCTGACGGAAAAATAAAACTCCCAAAAAGACTTTTATTTTTGACGGAAAAAATAAAATACCCAAAAAGACTTTCATTTTTGACGGAAAAAATAAAAATCCCTAAAAGAGTTTTATTTTTAACGGAAAAAAATAACAATCATTTTTAACAGTTAAAAATCAACGTTTATTTTTTTCGTTAAAAAATAAATAATTAAAGTGGATTTTTTTTATTTCGGCCACAAAATAACAGTTATGTTTTACCTGAATTGATATAACTTATAACAGTACGGTCCCTGGAATTTAATGCAATGTAGTCATGTTGTGTGAATGATGCGTATTTACACTCACGTTACTCAGGAATAGTTTGAAGTCGATATCTGTAACCGTACTTAAGATATACACAATTTACATGTTCATAATTTATGAGGTATGATTACGTTCGATGTTATAATACCGCATCCTCGGGAAATCATTGAAGTTTATATAGCATATTATTCCCAGGGCATGTTATGACCTTCTGTTAAAATCTCAGTAAAATCTTTTCAGCATTTTTAGAGTCTACGAACAAAATATTTTCAATATGCTGATTTTTAAAATGCAGTAAAAAGTAAATTTTCCGTTGATCGTACCATGCTCATTTTTCTATGGATGGTGTGTATTCACACCTTCGTTATTCAGCCAAATTTTAAAAACGGTGTCTCTAATCGTTCTTAAGATAAACGCATATTACATTTCAGAAATATTGAGGTATGTTTACTATTGATGCTATAACTATAACTCCGCATCCACGTGGAATTTTAAAAGTTTATATAGCCTATGTTACTTTCAGGGCATGCCCCGACATACAGTGTAAATCTCATTAAGATCTGTTCAGCGGTTTTGGCGTCTATCGGTAACATACAAACAATTTTTTTCTATCTATATATGTATATAAAATAGAAAAAAAAAATGTTTGTTTGTATGTTACCGATAGACGCAAAAACCGCTGAACAGACGTTAATGAGATTAACACAGTATGTCGTGGCATGCCCTGAAAGTAACATAGGCTAGATAATCTTCAAAAATTCCGCGTGGTTGCAGAGTTATAGCATCAATAGTAAAAATACCTCAACATTTCTAAACATGTAATATGCGTATATCTTGGAAACGGTTACAGGTACGGCCTTCAAAATTTGTCTGAATAACGTAGGTGTAAATACACATCATCTATACAAAAATGAGCGTTGTACGATTTGGGAAAATGCACTCACCGTTGCATTTAAATAATTTACATACAGAGAAAATAATTTTTTTGTTTGATTAGTCAAAACCGCTCAACAGAATTTATTGAGTATTTTACAGCACCTCATGCTACCCGTTAAAAACTCATAGGCTAGATAAAATCCTAAAATTTCGCGTGAATGTGGAGTTATAGCATCAAAAGTAATCACAAATCTGAAATGGCATAGGTATTCCATGTTTATATCCTAAGGGGCGCTGCAGATTCCCGCTTTAAAATATGTTGAGTAAATTGGTTGCAAATACGCATCATCCCTATGAAAATTGGGGTGATTCAATGGACGGAATTTACTCACAATTGAATTTAATTTATCTATGAAAAAAAGAAACACTTTTGGTTGTAGACACAAAAATGGCTTTGCTGAAATTTTCGCAGTTAAAATTCCGCGATGGCGAAGAGTTATAGCATCAACCGTAATCATACCTCTGAACTAATATTAATTTTCTATGTACATATCTGAATATCTTGAATAAATCTGCTCATAAAAGTATATATGATACTCTGATAAGTACACATCCAATCTTAAATGACCAGGAAGTAAATTTTCAGAAATTTTCAACTCATAATTTTTTGTCCTATTATGTTATTATCAGTAATTA
>NW_026885607.1:0-6888 GCF_032173495.1 Musca vetustissima
TGAGAAAATGTTTAAATATTATATTTACAAAATGTGTTATAAATCGTCAAAATTCCGAAAAGGGAAGAAGCTGTTCATTAAGGTGAACAAATATCTCATATTAGAATTTAATTGCTATGGTGTGTGTAATATTGTTAAAATCGGTTCTGAATTGTATATAACTTTCATATATGGGCAATATTTCCAATTTTTTAATATTCCATTTTCAATAAATTAGCTTTTTTGTTTTTGTGGTACATCAATGATTTTCGGTACACATATAGAGAAAAATGTTCTGACTCCGAAACCGTTCGCGATCAAATTTTTGGTTGATGCGCGCAAAAGTTATCGAGGTTTTAATTTTGGGCATAAGAAAAAAAAATCTTAAAATTACGCCGTTTATTATATTGACCAAAAACGTTGATAAATATCTTCCTCCGTAAAATAAGAATATGAATATATTAAAATAATCGCGAAAAGTTGCACATCTTCGCGAAATATGAGAAATATAATAAAAATATAGGATATTACGCCAATATTATCATTATATTAATGACATGTATCAACCTAAGAATAATTTAAAAATATCAATATAATATAACATCACGATAAATCAAATGATATCAAAATCGCACAACAAGAAAACAAGATATTGATGAAAAAAATATTTGTTTTTGGTTCGAAAAATAATGTATAATAATCATATTTTTTTTTTTTTAATTTTATATAAGAAATTTGAGAAAAATATGTTGGGGTTATTCTGCTATTTTACACGAATTTCGCCGAAAAATTGACATATATAACCAGTAAGGAAAGTAATAAAGTCGGACGGGCCGACTATATGATATCCTTCACCACTATGGGTATATTAAACAGGACTATTAACATGAAATTGTATGAAATAAAATATGTGATATTTATCTAAATGTGAATCTGCCTAGATCTATCCATAAAGTATGTAAATCGACTTCAAACAAAACTTCTAGAAAAGGAAACTACGTAATTCTATGCTCAATTTTGTACGTTGTGCAAAATTTGATGTCAATCTGACTAACATGAGGAGTTTGATGCCCAATTTACTTGAAATCGGCCGAAAATATATATGGAAGCTCTATCCAAATATTAAGCGATTTCAAACAAACTTGTCAGGTTAGATTATACTAATTTCAGAAAATCGGTCCAGATTTAGATATAGCTACCATATATAGTTTCTTCCGATTTCATGTAAATGGTGCATCAAAGTCGCTATATATCCTTCGATTTGCACGAAATTTGGCAGACATCATTCTTGGCTCAATTCAGTACGTTATGCCAAATTTCGTGCAAATCGAAAGATATATAGGGACTTTGGGGGCACCATTTACATGAAATCTGGACCGATTTTCACGAAACTTGGCAGACATCATTCTAGACCTAAATGATTAGGTTGTACCAAATTTCGTGCAAATCGAAAGATATATAGGGACCGTTTACATTAAATCGGTTAAATATATTTAAATATATATATATATATATATATATATATTCACAAAAAAAGATTTTATATCATCCGAAACCTAAAAAACCTTACTGATCGCGGGTACTCATATATTCAGTGGACAGATCTAAAAAATTGGCCCGAAAAATAGGTTTTTTAGAAATAAGATCGCACAAAATGTTCACCTTCGGATGAGCATTACTCTGAAGCTGTGCATAAAACGTATACAAAATATATATCAAATTACTCAGATTCGCGACTACAATAATTAAATAATCCATTTTTAGAAATTCTTGTTTGCCCATTAAAACTAGAAATAAAATTCAAAAAACTTTCTAAATCGAGCTTTAAAAGGTCAGCATCAATTAAAGGTAGATGCAGTTAAAATTTTGAAAACAGATACAGAAGGGGCGTAGTCCCCATTTTGTTGGCTTCTAGTTTAACTTTGACACGAAGACTGTGATATGAGTGGCTTAATCATAAATCGATAGAGAACATAAAAAACTTGTTCGCCTCAATCTGTTTTTACAAATTTTTTTACAGTTTTTACAAGTTTGGAGGTCAATACCATGAACAGTTTGCAATGACAGATAAATTAACCCAAAACTATTCACTTTTTTTCATATAATTAAATAATTCCCGAGTTATAAAGGGGTGAACCTCCGCTTCAGCTTTGTATGTATGGGCAAAATTGGCATTATTGCCCATATATGTTCGTTCGATTTAATGAGAAGTGTGTCATGTCACAAAAACTTACGGATAAATAGAAATACAAAGCTAAAATTTTGCACAGAATCGTTTTTCGCAGGCAGGTCAAGTTCGAAGGTGGGATAGGCCCCATTTATCGGTTCCCCCAATTTTGGAATATTTGTATATTATTGTCTTATCATTGGGTGAACTATTTAGGTAAAGCCCGATATAACGGTGCCGTATGTGTGACCTTTGTTGTGCCCGTATGTGTGTCCATGCATTATTGCAAACAAAGAACTGCCTAATTTTTTTTTTTAATTTTAATTGCAATTTTTAATTGCAATAAGGAAATGAGCACCAGCCATGACATCTACAACATATGAAGGATGGGTCGCCATATTCTTCTTGGTATTATATTTTTTTCTAAACATTTAACTGCTTTGTTCTTTTTAATCCCTTCGCGCAGACATGCATATGACTTCCGTTATTGTTTTATAAAGGACGAAGCCTGACAGGCAGCATGGCTGTATTTATTGTAAACTTTTTGCAGGAAACTATACCACATTACATGATGTAATGGAAACGAATAGTTATATTGCCTTATTTATGCTACGTTTATTACAAATAGGTCTGAAAGATATAAGTTCGTCTAGACCGAACCTAATATGTTTTAAAACACTAAATAAAGTAGTAAAAATAACACAAACCACTATGAAAGAAAGCGAAACCGTACGAAAAGTTTTGGCATGAATATTTTCATACGATAGACTATCGCAAATCGGGAAACTTTGCATGAGAACTATACCATATTATTGCTTTCATTATACCCTTCATAACACTGTGGTACAGGGTATTATGTCTTTGTGCATATGTTTGTAATGTTTGGCAAAAGGAATCGAGATAGACCCATGGTTCCTTTTGAGAATATACAAAAAATTGGATAATATTTCGCACAGCTCATTTATTTGGCCCAAGGACGAACCCTATTGGTAGAGAGAATATTTGGTTCAGATTTCGATATAGCTCCCATATATATATTCATCCGATTTTATGTAAATGGTGCCCCAAATTCCCTATATATCCTTCGATTTGCACGAAATTTGGCACAGCGCAATGAATTGAGTCCAAAATGATAAGTGCTAAATTTCGGGAAAATCGGTTCAAATTTAGATATATATATTTTCGTCCGATTTTATGAAAATGGTGCACCAAAGTCCCTATATAACTTTCGATTTGCACGAAATTTGGCATAGTGCACAAAATTAAGTCTATAACGATGAGTATTAAGATACGTGAAAATCGGTTCAGATTTATAAATAGCTCCATATATATTTTCGTCCGATATTATGTAAATTGTGCACCATAGTCCCTATGTATCCTTTGATTTGCACGAAATTTGGCATAGCGTATTGCATAAAGTCTAGAGTGATGTGTGTTAAGTTTCGTGAAATCTCCCATATATATTTTCGTCCGATTTTATGTAAATCGTGCACCAAAGTCCCTATACATCCTTCGATTTGCAAGAAATGCGTTAAACTTCGAAAAAAATCGGTTCAGATTTCGATATAGCTCCCAAATGATATATGTACATCCGATTTTACATAAATGGTACACCAAGCTCTTAATGTTTGTCCTATTTACACGAAATTTTGCACAACGTATCAAATTGGGACTTGAATGACGTTATTGCGTTTCGTTGATATTGGAGCAGATACAGCCATAGCTTCCATATGTATTTCGAACGGGTGTCAGATTGAAGTTAAATTTTTAACAGTGCGGCGTATCAATTTTACTATAAATCGTTTTCCATAAATTTGGCCCATGGTACGCAGATGACTCTAAATCGGCCCGAATGAAATTAAATTTACCACAGGTTGCAGAAAGACATTCCTTCAAAGGAACATTGGCGTTGCAAGTGTAAGGATACATATGTACCATATATCAAAAGTGGTGAAGGGTATTATATAGTCGGCCCAGTCCGACTTTACCACTTTCATTACTGGTTTTTTATTTCAGTTATTTATAAATTACAAAAAAAAAAAAAAAACATTTCACATACAATTTTGCTTTCACGCAGATATATCACTTCTAAATATTTAGCTTCTATTTTTCATTCTTCATAAAAACAAAATTAAATTCCATGTAGTACATAAAATGATTCAGAAATTTACTCGTAACATGCCAAAATCATGTGACATAAAAGTCAACTTGATTTTCTTTTTATTGGCCAAAACCATCTTCGGTCATAGCAAAGCAATAAGGTAATGCTATTTCATAGCCATTACTGTCAGATGTCAACAAAAATAAACAATTTGCCTGAAATTGAGAAATGAAAAATTGAAACAAATAAAACCGAGTTTTGGGAATTTATTTTCATGTTCAATGTTCGCCATTTATAGGACTGTGGTAATATTCACTGGCACTAACGTTTATTATTTTAACCTTATACTACTCTTATTTGTTAACAGATTCTGTTGTTAACAAGACTCTTAGCCTGACCAAAACCTTTAAATTACCTAAACCGACATATGTACATATGTACTCTGTTAGGCGTAAAGCAATTTTATAGAGATACAATAAAAATATATTTTTAGACTCAATATGGTACGCTTTCCAAATATCGTCTCAATCGGATCAACTTTAAAATGTTGGTGCACCATTTACATAAAATCGAACGAAAATATATACATATATAGGAACTATATATAATGGGTTGTTTGCCTTACCAGAATTGCATCAATATGGGGTTGGTAAAAATTAAATTCATGGAAAATATATTTCAGAAGCTATTTACCAAAATATATACATCAAATTTCCACAATAAAAATTATGCATAATATTTTTCTCATGACGGTAAACCTTTATTTACTGATACTCCATTATATTAATTAATATTGTTATAGTTAAATATTAAATTATGTCAGTATGTGTGGTATTTCAGTTTATAAATTGATCGAACTTATTCCACCAAACATTTTTCAGGTAAAATTTTGATCTAACTACTCTTATCTCAAAAGATAATTACTATTCCTATTTTGATCACATACGATTCATAAGTCCTATAAAAGGTGTGTTGTGTTCAGTTACTCCAATCTCCGACTTTTTATGCTTTTCTCAAAATTTTCTCTGGTAAAACGAGTTAATGATGCACGATTGTTCACTATAATAGACATCATGTAGTGTAAAAAATTCATACGAATATCACTTACACACTCTAATTGAGAAGCTGTATAAGTTTCTGTGTCCCATAGAAGGTGTGAGTAAATTGAAAATTTAAAACGCATTTTCTACAAAATCGTTTATTTAAATAAACCTGTCTTGCAGCAAATTAGCGATATACATCCCGAATATAATAAAATTTTCAATAATACCTTCCATAGATAGCTAAATTCTTGAGTTATTTGTAATGGACATTTTGGTATATCTTATGTATATGTATTGTATTTTTTCACAAATAAAGCTGGTTTTATTTCCTATTTAGAATACGTTCAAGTTTCAGCCAATGATTCGGATATCGTGTGGGATATATGCCATGTGTTGGTTTTATAATGTAAACAATTGGCTCACCATTATTATGCGTTTTTAAGCTTCCTTATATTTGGTCCATATTTTGGCATGGTACGATTTTATGTACTTTGAAAGTAGCAACAAATACCGTTTACATTACCTTTAATTCTGTATTTCATGTAGGATAAGGAACTTCTCTGTAAATTGTCGGTATAGTATCACTTTATGGTATATGGTAGGAAAATCGGTCCAGCCGTTCCTTCAAAATATGTTTTGCAAGATTTTCGTGTATTTTTCTCAAAATGTTCTTCCATGAAAGCCTTCCCATTTCAATTATAGACAACTGAAAGAATTTTTGAGTCAAATCGATGCTGCCGTTCTCAATTGATGATTTACTTTACAATTTTAGAATTTAAATTAATTGTTCTTCAATTTGATAAGTTATTCTTTTTTCGTTTGACTCCCACGGGTCTTCACGAAAACAGGTTATGTATGAGTCGGTTTCGGAATACTTAACGTCGGCAAACGCCGATTAAGCATTCAATCTCTAATCGGGAAAAACTCAAAGGAGCTATATATCGCGCCATCTGTCGGACGAACTTAAAATTAAACACAAAAACACTACTCACGCTCCATAGAGCATATACGTAAAGTTTGGTCAAAATCGGTGCAGTAGTTCTTGAATTATGGTGAAAAACCACAAAAAAACTAAATGTTGCCCCATCTGTCGGATGAACTTCAAACTACACAGAAACACTCCTCACGCCCCATAGAGCATGCACATACCATTTGGTCCAAATCGGTGCAGTAGTTTTCGAGTTTAGCGATCACGAACAAACATGTAATTTTTATATATATTGAGATTGAGATGAGATGTTTATGTACATTTTTTTCATTTCAGATTCCAAAAATGTGAAAGACATTACTGAAATACATTTAGAATATATTATGTATCTAAAATTGAGAATTTCCAAACTCGTTCTCTGTGAAATTGTAGAAACAGTTCATTAAGCACCCGGTTTAACGTAGTTGATTAGTACGCTTATAAATTCAACTGTTAATTATGCGTATGGATAATATATGAACAAAATGAAATATTGATCATACGCTACCGTGTACTACGAATAGATTGGAGTCAATGTACATGAAATGAAAAATGCAAGCTTGTTTTGCAAGACTTTAAAATGTTGTGTTTCTTGTAGCTAATTGACTTCCGGACGTATTCATTAAACCAT
>NW_026885608.1:0-6753 GCF_032173495.1 Musca vetustissima
CAGGAATTATGCCATTAGTCAGTGTGAAGAAAAACTATTTTGGAATATCAAATGCAAACTGAGAGATATAATTACTTGTCAATCCGCTGGATGTTGAATTTTACAATATAAATAAATGTGCATCAAATTCTTATGTCGGAACGGAAGTCTTCATTAGATTAATTGGGTAAGTCCAATGCATCTCATGGTATTTAAACATTAGTATTTCAATCGGTAATCCATATGGTAACAAACTCATGATGATAAAAAGCCGGAACGATTCATAACGAGCTTTTGGAAAGATTTGCCTAATAAGCATTTATGTTTTTTTGAAAATTGTCTACCTTGACTCCCTTTATGAATAGTTCAATATAAATTTAAAGGGTCGTTGTGTGAAAGTTGCAATTCCATTTGGTGCTCAATATGCAGAAATCGTCCATGAGAGTATTTGTTAATGTTGGTCGAATTTCACCTGGCAGATTTTCCTTGTTTGGAAGCCCTTAATATATACAAATCTTCTTAAAACTAAGCATTAGCAATGTTTACATGGGAATACTGTATTTCCCTTATTAAAAGGATCGCTTTTGGCATAATCCCAAAATAATGGTTCCAAAAAGTCTTCGATATTTGTATTAAATCTGTGCCTAAATGTGAATCGACTCAACCCTACGATCACAACCCCAAATTTTCGATATTTTGGTGTTCTTGAGGGCGCTATTCAAGCGAATTCGTTGAAATTTGATACAATGGGTTCTTCTTGGGTACCAAATGCCTCCACTAAAAAGTAAAATTATCGTTTTAGAACGTTCAGCTAAATTTGGTTCATTCGTCCTAAATTTTACACTTTTTTGCACCATTTGCTAAAAATCGGACGAAAACGTATATAACCCAATATATTATTCTGAACCGATTTCAAGAAAACTTGGCACATGTTGGGCTATACTAACTTCAGTACGTAGTGCAAAATGTTTTCCCAATCGGTTTTTCGCCAATTTCAACAGGGTTCGTCTTTTGGGGCAAATAAATGATCTGTGCTAAATTTCATATCATTCGGATAATAAATGCGACCTGCATTTTGTTTACAATTTAACATGGACAGACGGACATGCATAAATCGAATCAGTAAGTTATTCTATGCATATTCTCAAAAGGAACCATGGGCCTATCTCGTTTCCTTTTGCCTCTTACAAATGTATGCAGAAAAGCATAATATCCTGTACCACAGTGTAGTAAAGGGTATAAAAATCGAGTTTTATTTAATTTATTTATGTTACCTGTTTTTGCAAAATAGTCAGGCTTAATCGCAGTTTGTTGTTTTTATAAAAAACAACTATTTATTAGTGGGGAATGTATGGCATTGTCCGCCGAGGGGTAAGGCAGGGAAGACTGTAGTTTCGGATCTCGCCACTGATCCTCATCAGTTCCCTTAGTTTTTTGTTGGGATATTCTCCTCTGAAGCTATTAATAGCTTCTTTACAAAAAACCTTTCAAACCCAAATGTCTCTTGTGACAATTCGAAGTTCTTACGTTACCAGCGATACGACCCCAATGAGAAGTTCGTTTCGTTGTTTCGTTTCGCTATGCCAATTTTAGTGCAAATCGATGAATATATAGGGACTTTGGTGCACCATTTACATGAAATCGAACGAAACTATATATGAGAGCTATATCTAAATCTGAACCGATTCTTCCTAATAAGTTCGTCCTTACGCCAAACAAATGAGCTGTGCAAAATTTCATCCAAATCGGATTATAAATGCGACCTGTACTTTGTTTACAATTTAACACCAACAGACGGACAGACGAACGGACATGCATAAATCGACTCAGAAAGTGATTCTATGCATATTCTCAAAAGAACTATGATTAATTTTACCTGTTACAAACATATGAACAAAGACATAATACCCTGTACCACAATGTGGTTAAGGGTATAACAATCCAAATTGAATGAACAATAATTAATTTAAATATTACTATCTGGCGGTCCATATATTATTGTAAACAAATACATTAGATGGAATTTTGGCAAAAATCATTTATTTGGACCAATGAAGAACCCTATTGAAATTTAAAATCAGAATTAGGTTTCAAATTCCATGCCAAGAACCGTTTCTTTGATGGCTTTAGCCACCTTTTACGGTTGGTTTCCCTATTCATGGATACTAAAATAATATCAATGCGTAAAATGTTCAAAATACGTCCATAGCTTCCATACAATTGTCCCGCTCTAGATCAGAAAGTGCTCAACAGGAAAGTGAAATATTTTTTAGCGAAAATATATAATTATTATTTCTTTGGACCAATTCCGTTTTAGACCATTTAGAGTCGATTTACAAATGTCCGTCCGTTCGTATGTCCATGTGTTTGGCCGGCTGGTGAGCACAATAACTCTCGAAGGGAGTAACCAATCTTATCCAAACTTTGCACAACGTAATATTTTTTTTTTCAAACCAAGTTTGAATAGGGGAATATCGGTTCACAATATTCTGATACCAGGCCCACAAAATGTTTAAGATTGTGCAAGAAATTCATTTTTTTTATCATGCGAACGGACTACCCAATTTCAACCAAATTTTACACAACCAATTATCTTTTTCAAGCCAAGATCAATTCCGAATATGGGACTAATTGATCTACCTCTTCTGTTAACTCCCACCATAAATGGTCAAAATTTCCAATAATCATAAATCCAATATCATGATTTTTATCCTATATATTTTTATCCTATAATTTTTATCAAACCAAGATTCAGTCTGAATATGGGACTAATTGTTCCATTCCTTTTGACACCTCCCCCACAAGGGCCAACTTTTTCATTGTAAATAAATTTAATATTTGGGGAAAGGATTGTCCCATTTGAATCGAACTTTTCACAAATTATTATCTTTATCAAACCCACAAAGGGTCATATTTCTCAATGTATATAAAATCAATATTATGCGAAAAGAATGTCCGATTTGAGTCTAACTTTGGACTACCTAGATCAAGTCAGACAAAATTCCTATGGGCAAAGCTGCACATTTAATTATATCAGCTCCATGCACTAATATTTTCTGTATGCTTGAAGGCATATAGAACCAAGGATATAATTCCACGAAAAGAATAAATGTTTCCTCAGTAAGTTTTTTAAAAGACTCTGCGTTAATAGCATATCCACAGGGCATGGTTGAAAGGATGATACTAAAATTTTTAATTAATTTTTCATCAACACCAGTTATCGATGATGCCAAGCCAGGTTAGCTAAAAAAACGCCTAGCAGTATTGACATCGTTTGTTGTTCCGGATACTGACTTAGGTGTGTCAACAAAAATGTGCATTTCTTCCTTCAAATCATAATGATACGTGCCTTCCTTTCTTTGAAAAGTCGCCGATCGGAGCTATTAATTTTCCACTTTTTCAAAACCTGTCGATTTGAAATGTGCAATATACATTCTAAACTTCGAATCCTTGCATGTAAGGTAGACAGGCTGCATTTGTATAAGTTGATGTTTGGTGTTAATGACGAAATTTTTTTGTATTTGTTGCTACAGCGAAAACCACAAATGTAGGTAAAACCGTGTATATATGAATGTTACACCAATGAAATTTTTTCAGGGTTCATAAAGTAGACCCTTTACCTGCGGTATTTTAGAAGACTCTTAAAACCGATTTCGTTGTAATTTCAATTTTTATTTAGAAAGACATTTGGAGTAAATGTATATTCAGTGCATGAGTTTAAAATCAACGATTGGAGCAGCTTACTTAAATACCCTCATTTTCATACTCACACCCAGTACTCTGGAACCTTAGGATGGACATTTTGAACTTGTTTTTTTCTTATCTGCTATGCTGTGATCTATTCCAAGTCATATTTGATGAATTATATCAAAATAATTCACAAATTTTTTTATTTTATTTGAACAAACCCTTAAAAAAGCTTCCTACACCAAATTGGCATTTTTTTCAAAAAATTGCCATAAATCCGAGAGTCGCAGAAAGTCGCAGGAAAAAATTTAGTATGATGTTCTAGACAGACACACAAGAAAAATAAAACAAAAGTCAACGCTGAACTCGACAGCACTCCATACTAAACCCCTATTTTAATTGAAGGAATTAAAAAAAACGGACCTTACATATATTTAGTCCGAAACACCTAAATTAAAATAACCATTTAATTAAAAACCAATACTATATATCAAAAAAATGGACAAAATTTTATAATAATATATTCACAGAATGCACACGACCTCCGCAATTTTACAGCTAAAAAATTGCCATTTTTAACATTGGAAAAATTTTCTATTTTAAATGTACCGTTATTCCGCATTAAATTATATTCTGCATTAAAATAAATTTCTCATTTTCGTGTCATTGGATTTTCCACATTACATTAAAACACCCTTTTTGCTTCAATTTTACTTTTTCTGATATAAAATTTAGTTAATTAAGTTCTCTTTAAGTGCTAAAAATTAAAACATTAACATATATACTACCCAGGAATATGTGTTCGAGCATTCTGAGCAATTTAAAATATTCCCAGAAGCACAGAGAAAATGGAAAGCACTTAAGTAAATTAAAAAGTTCCAAGCTAAAGCGAAGTACATTCAGATAATATTGTGTGTCGAAAAGTGACCCCATCCGAATGCCACAACGGAACGAAATGAAACACTTAAAAACATCAACGCAATACAACAGCAGCAGCAACAACAACAACAAACACAACCGAAAAAAAACTTCAAACTGAAACCACTTGTTTTACAACATTAAATGCAAACTATTTGGTAAACAAGAAAAAAAAACACCAGGCAAGCAAGCAAGTATGGACGTTCACGCACACAAATATCGCGGCTACAAACAAAAAACACTGAAAGAAACAATTCAAGCTGTTGTTTAAACAAATGTGGAAAAAAATACGCGCGTGCAAATAACACCCTTTTAATAACACACGCTTCAGCTGGCAATGATAAACGAACGCCCAGTGATGTTGCGGTTGGGTAAATAACATCAAGAGCAGCAGCAGTAGCAACAACAAAAAATTGGGGCTGTTGCTGCTGCTCGAGGTAAAATGGCATTGTGGTTGCATGTTACGCTCAATTCTTATTAAGTCCACACACAAGCACAACCTTCAAACATATCGATAAACTTGAACAGTTTTTTTTTTTGTTTTTTGATCAAATGACATTGTTTGTTTTTTTTTCTCAGATGAGGGGGATTTCCCCACTCTACGCATAAGGACAAACCGTTACAATACCTTCACTTAACCAACAAAAAATAAAAATAACATTCCCCAGCTTTTTTTTATGCAATGAAATTAAAATTGACCACTACAGACGGGACAACGCAACTTCACAAATTGAAAAACGTAAAAGAGGGCATAACAAAAAAATGAAAAGCGTTTTTTATTTCGTTTGTCTATCCACCTACAAAGTGCAAGCGTTTCAAGTGATCATCAACACACGGCCACAAACAATTGGGTGCACAAAAGAAAAAAATAAAATTCCAAAGTCCTTGCAAATGAATCGCCATGAGGTTTAAATTTTTGAATACTATATTTACAAGTGAAATGAAATAAACTAAAGTGAAGATAGAAGTGTTTGGTGATTCAGTACCATTTGATGGTAGAGTACTTTTTTATGTTAGATGGAATATATTTTTCCTAGAAATAAAAAAAAAATAATAAATTAATAAGTCAGACCTTCAGTTAGCTTTGAAGAGACATGTCGTTCAAACCTTCTTCAAAAAGAGAACTAAACCATTAAGAAAAGTTCAAAAATCGGACGGTCGGTGATACCCTTCACCACTCTGGGTATATATATTCGAAGGACCCATCTGGCAACGCCATAACTTTTGACAGAGATGTGACATCGCTTAATGACATACCGCGTTTGAAGCGTCAGTCCAAGCAGATTTTTACCATAAACCAATACACGCCCCACGCTCTGAAATAGTTGAAATTTACATTGGACGGAGAGAAGTCAATTGTGAAAACTCAACGTGCTTTTAAAACATTAAAAAATGTGAGAAGTGCGCCATCTAAGAACACCATTAAGTGTTTATACGAAAAATTTTCGACTGGTAAGGCTCTTTCTAATCCGAGAATATCGCTGCCATACGAGCCTGTGTTGAGAGGTCCCCAAGAACATCCCAAAAACGCCGTTCTCTGCAGTTGGGCATGGCTCGGGCCACTTTACAACGGATTATTCGCATTGATTTGCATTTGCTCCCGTTCAATGGGCCAATTGACGCAAAGAACGTTGCCTGCGGACAAGCCTCGTCGATTGGAATGGGCCCAAAGAGTCATCGAAATGGCCGAAGATGACGAGCAATTTTGGAACAAAATTATCATGTCCGATAAAGCCCATTTCACATTGAATGGGACCGTAAATAAGCAAAATTGCCGTTTTTACGCCGCTGAAAATCCTCAGGAGATTCAAGAAGTGCCTCTTCATGACGAAAAAGTCACAGTTTGGTGCGGCGTTAGTGCGATAACGGTCATTGGGTCGTTTTTCTTCCAAAATGAAAATGGCCATGCTGTTACCATCAATCAGGAGCGTTATCGCGACATGATGATCAATTTTGTGATGCTATTTATTCGTCGAAAGCGTATGAGGCAGTTCTGGTTTCAACAAGGCGGCTCTCCACCGCACACAAGTCGCATAACAATCGATTTTCTGAAGAATTTGTTTCCGGGTCGTTTGATGTCGAAAAGTGGTGATTTGGACTGGCCACCGCGTTCGCCCGATTTGACGCCGCCTGGCTTCTTCTTGTGGGGATATTTGAAGTCAAAGGTTT
>NW_026885609.1:0-66447 GCF_032173495.1 Musca vetustissima
ATATATTTGTTCCTGATGGATATAGACCCGAGAAGTTGATTATATATCCAAGAGGAGTGGTTGACCTTTAAATTAATACCAATTATATTGTTGTATGTGCTCGGATGTGGGAGTTACACCCAAATATTTACAGGTATCTCCGTATACGTATATTATTTAGTAACCCATTACCATACTGGAGGGCGGAAATATAGCGCTGATCGCTTTGAAATGTTCCATGAGGTTCCTGTTATGGTCAAGGACAACGCCTATAATTTTCGGTGATGATCAGATAATAATTTTGGAATGGAGTGGACCGAAAACTTAATTTTTTGTGTTATTTTCGAGTCGATCTATAGACCACAAATGAAAGCCGAAGGAATCTGGAATCTGGACAATAGCTGTACTGAATACTCGAAATATTCGGAAAATATATCACTCTGAGGTGCAGTTTACCTCTAATCGGGTAAGAGGGGGAAAATATCACGAAATATTGCCCAGGCTCGGAATAAACATCCGCAAAAAATTTGAGTTCCGTGGTAGTTGTGTAGGGTATCGTATGGTCGGCCCCGTCCGACTATACTGCTCCGCTCACTGGTTTTATACCCTACACAACTATGTTGTCAGGGTATTATAGCTTTGTGCAGCCCCAAAAGTTTGTAACGCCCCGAAATATTGGTCCTAGACCCACCTTTAAGTATACCGATCGTCATATCTCGACTAGCTGAGTCGATCTTGACATGTGTGTCCGTCCGTCCGTCCGTCTGTCCATTATAATTTGTAAACACGATACAGGCCACAGTTATGGACCAATCTTCACGAAATTTTGCATGTAGGATGGGTTCTGGCCAATGAGGACCCCTATTGTTTTTGATAAAGATCGGTTAATATTTAGGGGATGAAATGGACCAAACTAAATTTTTGTCGGTTTTTCTGGTCGCTCCAGAGGCCGCAGATATGGTCCGAACATCGTGAAATTTTACATGGAGAAGGGGATCGGGGTTAGTAATAAGCATGCCTGTTTTGATAAATCGGTCAATATTTAGCGGGTCAAATGGATCCTGACTTTTGTGTGAAAAATTACAAAATTTTGTTTATTACTATTACTCCATTAGAGGACGGAAATCTCGCGCTGATCGCTTTGAAATTGTACATAAAGTTCCGGTTATGGTCAAGGACGACGCTTATAGTTTTCGGTGAAGTTGAGATTTCATTCTGGGGGTTCAATGAACCGAAAACTTTAATTTTGTCAGATTTTCTAGTCGATTTAGAGGCAATTATTATATACAGAACATCATATCATCATCATGATCGGTTAATTTTCCGAGGGTCAAATCAACCAAAACCTAAAGTGACCAATTTTCTTCAATTCTCTTCAAGAAGAAAACATTTTGGAAAATGTTCAAGTCTTAGAAATAGGAGTTTTTTATCTATGATCTGTAAAAAGGGTGCAAATATCACAAAATATTGCCCAGGCTCAGAATATAGAACCGCCGAAAGTGTGCTTTTCGTGGTAGTTGTGTAGGGTATCATATGGTCGGCCCGTCCGACTATACTGCTCCGCTCACTGATTAACAGATGAATCCTAACATTGTAAATCAATTTAAATCAAATATCAATCGGACACCCGTTGATTATTTGGATAAATATCTGATAAACATGAAGAGTTTGTTGCAACATTTACTTAAAATCGGACGAAAATATATGCTGGGTTTTTGTGCTTTGGTGCACCATTTAACTAAAATCGGAAGAAACTATATATGGGAGCTATATCTAAATCGGAAACGATTCCTACAAAATTTTGCAAACGTTAGGCAATATAAATTTAGTACGTTGTGCAAAATTTTGTAGCAAACGGCCTAACTTAAAATCGGATGAAACTATATCTAGGAGTTATATCTAAATCTGAACCGATTTCAACAAAACTTGCCACACGTTATGTTATAGTATCTTCAGTACGTTGTGCAAAATTTTGTGCCAATCGAACGAACCTGGGGAGTTTGGTGTAGAATTTATGCAAAATTTGGTATCAATTTTGTGTAAAATCTGACGAAAATATATATGTACAAGCTTTATCTAAATCTGAAGCGGTTTCAACGAGATTAATTTATATTAACTTCAGAGACTAATTTATATTACCTTCAGTTTGCTTTAGGTCTTTAGTGCACAATTTACATGAAATCGGAAGAAAATATATATATGAGCTACATTAAATCTGTAGAAACTATGTATGGGAGCTATATCTAAACTGATTTCACGAAACATAACACACTTCCTTCTAGACGTTATACAGTACGCTATGCCAAATTTCGTGCAAGTAGAAAGATATATGTGGACTTTGGTACACCAGTTACATTAAATCGGTAGAACATACATATGGGAGCTATATCCAAATCTGAACTTGACACACATCATTCTAGACCTAAATCATTACGCTGTTCCAAATTTTGTGCAAATCGAAAGACATATAGGGACTTTGGTGCACCAATTACCTTAAATCGGACGAAAATATATATGGGAGCTGTATCTAAATCTGAACCGATTTCCAGGAAACTTAACACACATCATTCTAGACTTAATTCATTACGCTGTGCCAAATTTCGTGCAAATCGAAAGATGTAAAGGGACTTTGGACGAAAATATATATGGGAGCTGTATCTAAATCTGAACCGATTTCCAGGAAACTTAACACACATCATTCTAGACTTAATTCATTACGCTGTGCCGAATTTCGTGCAAATCGAGAGATATATAGGGACTTTGGTACACAATTTACATTAAATCGGAAGAATATATATATATATATATATGTTTGTGGTCTTGTGGTTTTACACAAAATAAATCAATTACTATATATGTGCAATATAATAAGTGTTTCGAAATTGTAATCAAGCTAAATGAACTTTAAATTAGTGCACTATGAAAATTTTACAGGGATAGGTATGGGGATTTACTCGCAATGAAAAAACTTCAATAATTAAACAATGTCAGTTAGCCTTTATTTTCCACCCAAATGTTTTGAATCAAGCTTGACATACACCGTTCGGTGGCGAAAATATATATGAAAACTATATCTATATCGATGAACCGATTTCAACAAAATGTAATTCACATTATTCTAGCATAATTCAATACACAATGCAATATTTCGTGTAAGTCGAACCTGAATTGTAGAGGTCTCATAAGAATGATATTTAAGTTGTAGTTTTTAATTGGAAATTTCGTTTGCTATAAAAATCTATGATGAGCGTATGATGGTTATATATGATTGGTTTGGGAGCACACACATACGCCACCTGTTACCAGCGTTCTTAACAAAGAAAACTAAGTGATAAAATACGAATTTATTTATTTATTGTTCACAGTAGCTTTCCATAAATGGTCAATACGAACAGCCGAAAAGATAATAATAACTTGAAGTATATAATTTTATTTCTATGTATTTGTATGAAATATTTTTTTAGTAAAATATTTAACTATATGACAAATCTATAGACTGAAATCACAGATCAGCAAAATGAAAAGAAAATCTTCATTCAATTGTCTTAATGAAAATTAATTTAAAACCAGTAAGGAAAGTAGTAAAGTCGGACGGGGCCGACTATATGATACCCTTCACCACGTTGGGTATATCCAACGATTGAATCCTAACAGACGTCACATTTTTAAAGGACCAGGGACAAAATTATGTAAATCAATTTAAACCTTAACCGATTTCAACTAAACTTGCCACACATTTTACATTAAATCGGACGAAAATATTTTCACAACTTAACACACATCATTCTAGACCTAATTCATTACGCTATGCCAAATTTCATGAAAATCGAAAGATATATAGGGACTTTGGGACACAATTTACATTAAATCAGACGAAAATATATATAGGAGGTATATCTAAATCTAAACCGATTTTCACGAAATTTAACACATATCGTTCTAGACTTAATTCAGTACGCTGTGCAAAATTGCAAATCGAGTGATAAATAGGGGCTTTGGTGCAAATCGAATGGTATATAGGGATTTAGATGCACAATTTGTATTAAAATCGGACGACTATATATATATATATATATATATATGGGAGCTATATCTAAATCTGAACCGATTTTCAGAAAACTTGGCACACATCATTCTAGGCTCAATTCAGTACGCTATGCCAAATATCGTGCAAATCGAAAGATATTTAGGGACTTTGGAGACCCATTTACTTTAAATCAGACGAAAATAAATATGGGAGCTATATTTAACTCTGGACCGATTTTCACGAAACTTAGCACACATCATTCTGGACCTAATTCAGTACTCTATGCCTAATTTCGTGCAAATCGAATGTTATATAGGGACTTTGGGATCACTTACCTTAAATCGGACGAAACTATATATGGGAGCTATATCTAAATCTGAACCGATTTTCTCGAAATTTGGCACACATCATTCTGCACCTAATTCAGTACTCTATGTCAAATATCGTGCAAATCCAATGATATATAGGGAATTTGGCGCACCATTTACCTTAAATCGGACGAAACTATATATGGGAGCTATATCTAAATCTGAACCGATTTTCTCGAAACCTCGCACACATCATTCAGCACCTTATTCAGTACTCTGTGCCAAGTTTTGTGCAAATCGAAAGATATAGAGGGACTTTGGTGCCCCATTTACCTTAAATCGGACGAAAATATATATGGGAGCTATATAAATCTGAACCGATTTTTAACAATTTCAATAGTGTTCGTCCTTGGGCCAAATAAGTGACTTGTGCCAAATTTCATCTAAATCGGATCATAAATGCGACCTGTACTTTGTTTACAATTTAACATCTACAGACGGACGGACATGCATAAATCGACTCAGAAAGTGATTCTATGCATATTCTCAAAAGGAACCATGTGTCTATCTCGTTTCCTTTTGCCTGTTACAAACATATGCACAAAGACATAATACCATGTACCACAATGTGGTGAAGGGTATAAATATATATATATATATATATATTTAATATTTAATATATTCTCAAGCATTCGCGCATAAAATAACACATGTGAAATTATTCCTTTTAACATTAAACCAACCAGTTCAAGTGATATGCCATAGCAATGAACAATTCACAAATTAAGAATTTTCATAACTGAGGGCAAGCGTTAGTTGATAAACCCAACACATTGTTAGTCATTATCCTTTGCTGTGCCGCATATTTTTAGTGCAATTCTCTCATGGACACACGTGCATATATACTTTTCAAGCGTGAACGTTTGTACTCAAAGAAACTACACATAAGTAAAATTATATTATAAGGACGAAGGAGCATGACATGTGAAATTTTGATTTCGTTTGTGAAATGTTAAGGAAATTTACAGAACACTTGACAAATAGTATGGTACCGAAAAGGATATTATAATTTGACATATTAAAAGTTTTTGCAAATGGTAACAGCGACAGTTAATCATTTAAGCTGCCTCATGCAAATTGGAAGAAGTATGTCACCTAAGTGAATGCATTTATTATTTTAGCCAATATAAATTAAACAAATAACTATTTACAATCTATAGGTCGGTGTTGTCAACATTTATATAAGTTTGGCAAAAATTTGTTTATGACCTACAATAGAAGATGGATAAAATGGGATACTTCATTCACTTTATGTGAAATATTCAAATTTGTGTAGAACCGATGATTATACCAATATATTCCATCTTCGGAACGTACGTTTGGTCAAAAATATTACGATGTGCACAGGTACTCCTCTCGCCTCATTTTGAAATTTACAAATTTTCCAAATTTTGACACTCGGTGGCAGCACCAGAAAGCACGACTCTCTATAGTCTTGATCTTAATCAATTCGTGTTCTTAATATGTTCAATTCAGAAAATGTTGCCCCTTTTGTGGTTCTGTTTGTTATTCATATTAAAAATATATTTTTATATAAATTTGCAATTCCCTTTGAAAAACCTCGAAATATTCACCGGAGTCCCAAAAAATATATGTATTGTGGTCGTATAAAATTCTATGTCGAATTACACATGTTCGTCTATTGGAATGGCGATAGAAATCTCAATATTAAAATTTAGCTACTACTCTAGTGCTCGATATTTAAAATGTGATGTATATGTCCCAGTTTTGTTGAGGCCCCAAATGGTCATTAATTTGGTATTTTGGATTTTCATGGGGAAACAATACGTCCTAACAAAAGCTCTTTATATTGGCCATCTTTGTAGGTAGCCCCCATTCGGGCACGTTTTTAAACCAAGCTGGTTGTAATTGTTTATTAATATCTGTCTACGTTATGGTGTAGCCTTCCATATATCGGTATCGACAATGTCAAACGAAGTAGTTTTTAGTTTTATGTTTCGTTCTCTCTTGACAGCAATTTACCGTGGCGAAGCTCCCGTACAAAATTGTTTTGGAAGAAATATTATGATATAACTAGTTCTTTGTTTTAGTCCTTCGGCCAAATAACCTGACCTGTGAAAAGGGATTTTTATTACAAATAATACGTATACTTTTTAGGACAAAAATCATTGCCAAATTTAATCGAGACACAATTTAATAGAATGGTGTGTTTCTTGGTGCAATGGTATGCAATATACAGAAAGAAACATTGAAGTTTATACATATAATCCGCCCGTCTGTCCAGGGGTTTTTTTAAACAACTGATGCCGTAGAATGTTTAACCCACCACGCACTGTGTCGTGAGTGTTGTATTTGTGCATACGTTTGTGAAGAGGAAGGAAAGTAGTAAAGTCGGACTAGGCCGAATATATGATACCCTTCACCACTTTGGGTATATTCTACATATGTATCCTAACAGACGTCGCCTTTTCGAATGAACATTGAGATGAAATTGAACGAATTGTGATATTTATCTATATGTAAACCGACTAACATCAATCCCTACACATGTCATTCTGCAACCTATGCATATGTAAATTTGAACCGATTTCAAGATAACTTGACACACGTAAGGTCATACTAACTTAAGCATATTGTACAAAATTGTATGCCAATCGGTCAAACTTTGGGTCATTAGTGCACTATTTAAATTAAATCAGACGAAAATATATATGGGAGCTATATCTAACTGTGAACCGATTTTCTTAGCAGGCATCACTCTAGACTTAGTTCAGTACGCTATGCCAAAATTCGTACAAATCGAAAGATATATAGGGACTTTGGTGCTGCAATAACATCACATCTGAACCTATTTTAGCATACATCATTCTATACTTAATTCAGTACTGTATGCACCAAAATATATATGGGAGCTATATCTAACTCTGAACCGATTTTCATCAATTTCAATAGGCTCATCCTTGGACATGAGATTATAAATGCACGTTTCCTTTTGCCTGTTACAAACATATGCACAAAGACATAATACCCTGTACCACAGTGTAGTGAAGAGTATAAACACAACTCTCAGTAATTATACGAATAAGATGAAATTGGGCACTTCAATTTTATATGACTCAAGGACGAGCCCTCTGAAAATCGGGTTACATTTAGATATATATAGCTCTCAAATATATTTTCGTCTGAATTTCCGTAAATGGTGCACTAAAGATTCTACGTGTATCTGATAAACACACCGCACCAGATTGAGCCTGGAATGACGTATATGAAGTCTTTTTTCGAAATCATTTCCGATTTTGATAAAACTCTCTTATATATCGGTATATTCTTTCGATTTCACATAAATGTCGCACGAAAACACGTCTGCCTAATTAAAGAATTGAATCTGGAAGGACGAGTGTAGGATGTAAAATTGGTTTGGAGTAAAATGTGTTATATTTATATAGTTATTCCGATTTGATATATTTTATCCCAATATCAAGTTGTGCACCAAACGCCAAATTTCCACGCAATTTTGCACTAAATTAATAAAATAAGTCTATAATGGTGTGTTTATTGACATGGGTCAAGATTTAGATGTAGGTTTTGTATAAACTGTCGTCCGATTCATAATATTCATCGATATTTTTCATAGTGTACAACTTTAAAACTATAATGACGTATTTTATGGTTTTGTGAAATGGGTTCAGATTTTGATATAAATCCCATATATGTTTTCATCTGTATTGGTTTCTGGTTACTTATGGTGCATGACCATAATATAATGCATTTGATCCTGGGTCATAATTTTACGAATACCTGGAATGTTTGCCTTAGGTATCCTGGATAATGCCTTAGTTTTATTTATATTGATTTCAAGTCAATAATACCACCAGTCAGTCCAGAGAAGTTAGCATATTTTATTCATAGGAAATTCTTGCACATTCCAGCGATGTTAAGAAACAGGTTTCTGGTGTTCTCATGGTTAAGAACTGAAAATGTTGGGTCCCCATACATTGTTCTAATTATTTGGATTATTTTCAGCTGTATAACATTTTTTGGTTGCATATTGCTGTTCGCCTGATAGAGTCGAAGGCTTTATTGTTAAATTCGCAATCACATTGAATCTCCAAAAACGCTCACATAAACTAAAACGTTCCTAAATCATACACAGACATAACTGTAAATATTTCATACGGATATCCTTGCACAACCAATATTTAGAATTTATGGCAATGTCCGCCATAATTCTTATTTATGGCATAATCTCAAATGAACATTGTATGTAAGTAGTAAAATATTGCAAAAATGAACACGATATACAACACATTTTATAAGATTTCATATGAAGCTGAACATATAAAAAAATTAAAACTGGTTATGGATATGTAGATCTGACATAGAACCTACAATATTTTGACTACTACATTCCTGGAATATATTTTACCTTAACTCATGTCACCCGAAATAAATCTAGTTCATACAAAAATTTATTTTTCCTATGACAATGATCACATTGGGCCGTTTTAAAGGGAGTGTCAGCCTCCAATAATAGGCGAGGTTAATTTCGGCCGAAATTTTTAATTCAACTATGTGGTGTACATTCAATGAACTTAGAAATAAACACTTCGATTTGGGCTATTTCAAAACACGGACTTATATTTGCATTGCAAGAATACGTAACGCCAAATGGGGCAATGTCAAATCATAGAAATATTTCAAATAGTTTTGCAAAAAAGTCATATTACAGAAACTTTGGTGGCATATGTGACTAACGCCGAAAATTGTGTGGGGTCAATGCCAAAACATAGACCTATATAGAAATCTGGAAAGACAAATTATAGCCCTATTGGAGGGACAAGTGATTCAAATCTTCAATACTAACCAGTAAGGAATGTTGTAAAGTCGGACTGGGCCGACTATATGATACCCTTCCGATTTTCAGGAAACTTAGCACACATCATTATAGAATCAATTCGGTATGCATGTCAAATTTCATGCATATCGAAAGATATTTTAAAACATTGGCGCACCATTTACCTTAAATCGGAAGAGAATATATATGGGAGCTATATCTTAATCTGGACCAATTTTAAAGAAACTTAACACATATCATTTTAGACCTAATTCATTACGCTATGCCAACTTTCCTGAAAATCGAAAGAGATATAGGGACTTTAGTACACAATTTACATTAAATCGGACGAAAATGTATATGGGAGCTATATCTACATCTGAACCGATTTTCACGAAATTTAATATACATCTTTCTAGACGTAATTCAGTACGCTGTGCCAAATTTCGTGCAAATCAAAAGATATATAGGGGCTTTAGTTCACAATTTACATTAATTTTGACGAAAATACATGGGCAGCTACATCCACATCTGAACCGACTTCCACGCAACTTAACACACATTATTCTAGACTAATTTTAGTACGCTATGCCAAATTTCGTGCAAATCGAAATATATAAAGGGGCTTGGTGCACTATTTACCTAAAATCGGACGAAAATATATATGGGACCTATATCTAAATCTGAACCGATTTTCACGAAACTTACTCCTCATCATTCTAGACTCAATTCAGTACGCTGTGCCAAATTTCGTGCAAATCGAAGGATATAAAGGGACTTTGGAGCACTATTTACCTAAAATCGAACGAAAATATATTTTGGACCTGTATCTAAATCTGAACCGATTTTCACGAAACTTAGCACATATTATTCTAGGCTCAGTTCAGTACGCTGTGCCAAATTTCGTGCAAATAGAAGGATACCAAGGACTTAATTTCATTTTCACGAAACTTAGCCCACATCATTGCAGACTCAATACAGTACGCTATGCCTAACTTCGTGCATACCACATCATTGCAGACTCAATACAGTACGCTATGCCTAACTTCGTGCATACCGAAAGATATTTTGCAACTTTGGCGCACCATTTACCTTGCATCGGACGAAAATATATATGGGAGTTATATCTAAATCTGAGCCGTTTTTCACGAATCTTAACACTGATCGTTCTAGATTTAATTCAGTACGCTACGCCAAATTTCGTGCAAATCGAAAAATATTTAGGGACTTTGTAGCAACATTTACCTTAAATCGGACGAAAATATATTTGGGAGCTATACCTAAATCTGAATGGATTTTTCCCAATTTCAATAGGGTTTGCCCTTGGACCTAATAAAGGAACTGTACCAAATTTCATCCAATTCGGATCAAAAATGCAACCTGTACTTTGTTTACAATATAACATGGACAGGCGGACGGACGGACAAGCATAAATCGACATAGAAAGTGATTCTATGCATATTCTCAAAATGAACCATGTGTCTATCCCGTTTCCTTTTGCCTGTTACCATAGTGTGGTGAAGGGTATAATAAACATCATTTGGAATAAAAAAAGGTGTTAGGAATAACATTTCATTAAACAGTGTTAAAACTATCATGTTTATAGTGATACGATATTAGAGGATTAAAATTAAATGTAAATAATTTTTTAACTTTGCTATTGAAGTTATAAAGAAAAAAATCATAGAAATTGTTAATAAGATATAACTGAGGAAATTTCACCACAGTCCTTGTCTGTGTGACAAACACAATCAAAACCAATGCATATGTGGTGGTTGGCTGACCCTGTTTTAAAGGTTCCAGCATAGACTAATGAAAATATAGACGACGAAATACTCAAGAAATGCCCAGTCAAGTGACTCAAAATAAAAACTCAAATTATTTTAAAAACTTTTTTGGGGGAAATTGCCTTTTTTTCTTTAACGTTTTTATGTGAGGATATAGTTTTTACTTAAAACCAACTATATTTAGTGGCATTCTAAATTAAAAGGCTCAAACATTTAAGTAAATCAGCATTTAAAATTGAGTAGCGCATTCCGCAGACTCAATTCAGACGGGATTGATGAGAGCATTTCGTCGTCTATACATTCATTAGTCTATGGTTCCAGTCTCATTTCAAGGAATTGAGATCTGTGGTTACACTAGGCGTATGAGGATTGTTAATAACTTCTTTGGCAAAACTCATTCGTCACCAGTATCCATCGTAGTATCGTTAACATACAATTTGGCACTAAATAAAATGACATAAAAACAAAAATTAATATGGTGAAAAATACAGTTAATTTCGTAGTCTTATTATTTGAAATTTTGAGAAATCGAAGCCAAACGTTAAAAACTCCGCTTTTTACTCGAATTTAATGGGCATGGTCAAAAGTGCCCCACCCGTGGCATTTTACGGAAATGTATAATACCAAAGTCCCTATATATCTTTCGATTTGCACGCTTAGCTTAATGAATTAGGTCTAGAATGATGTGTGTTAAGTTTCCTGAAAATCGGTACAGATGTAGATATAGCTCTCATATATATTTTCGTCCGATTTAATGTAAATGGTGTATCAAAGTCCCTATATATATATATATATATATATATGTCGATTTGCACGAAATTTGGCATAGCGTACTGAATTAGGTTTAGAATAATGTGTGTTAAGTTTCCTGAAAATCGGTTCAGATTTAGATATAGCTCCCATATATATTTTCATCCGATTTAAGGTAAATGGTGTACCAAAGTCCCTATATATCTTTCGATTTGCACGAAATTTGGCATAGCTTAATGAATTAGGTCTAGAATGATGTGTGTTAAGTTTCCTGAAAATCAGTCCAGATTTATATATAGCTTCCATATATAAAGTCCCTATATATCTTCCGATTTGCTCGAAATGTAGCACAGCGTAATGAATTATGTCTAGAACGATCTGTGTTAAGTTTCCTGAAAATCGGTCCAGATTTAGATATAGCTCCCATATATATTTTCGTCCGATTTAATGTAAATGGTGTACCAAAGTCCACATATATCATTCAATTTGCACGAAATTTGGAACAGCGTACTGAATTAGGTCTAGGATAATGTTTGCTAAGTTTCGTGAAAACGGTTGAGGTTTCGATATAGCTGCATTATATTTTATCGACAGATTTTAAGTAATTGACACACCAAGGAACCAATACATGGCTGTTTTTCAGATTGACATGAAATTTTGCACAACGTACAAAACGTAGAATAACGCAGTTTCGTTTTCTAGAAGTACAGGCATAGCACAACGGATGTCCTATTGATATTTATTTGAAGTCGATTTACATACTTTTGTCCTATTGTAACAAACGAAAGACATGTTTATGGATTGATCTAAGTAGAATTTGAATAAGTATCACATATTTTAGTGCATCCAATTTCATGTTATTGGTCCTGTTTAATATACCAATAGTGGTGAAGGGTATCATATAGTCGGCCCCGTCCGACTTTACTACTTTCCTTACTGGTTTTTTAATTGAAAACCAATGTAGTATTCATTAAAAACTGTCATACTCCCATCAAATTAATATCCTTTTTATATAACACATTTACGCCAGGTGTCACGTCAGTTATACCGTGGTAAAGGCATGATCGCAGTTTGCTCCATGTCTGGGTATTTCAAAATGTCTTACCATGCGTTAAACGATATCCCAATATCATCAGCAACCTCTTTGACTGTGATTCCCAATTAATTTAATATTTTTTTCAATCCATTTTTATATTAGGTCTAATTAGCTTCCGTTGCCAAAGTTTATTTCCGCTACTAATTTTCACTACATCCTCTGTAGTGACTACATGAACATATTATATGTATGCTTATGTTCATATTATAAACATAAAATTGTTGGTACAAAAAATTACCACAAATAAATGACACCTCTCTAACACCTCACTACTATAATCGTTAATTTACCGTTTACGACGTACATCCGTAGATATATCTACACTATGAACTCCCATAGGCAATGTGTTCTGACATTTCAACCAAATGATTCCACCAAAAAGACAGACAATTGTTTGAGTGTGTGTGTGTGTGTCATTTTCACTACCATCGTTTTTCGCCATACACGAGTAAACGTTTAATTAGTGAATTATTTAAAGTGATTTGGGACATTGCGGTCTGAGGACCTAAGGGTCCGTTGGTGTTAAAAGTAGCACCAATGATAAAATGTAATTTGGAATGTGTATAGTAAGGTAAATTGTATACATGTATATGTAGGTGGACTTGCACATTGTTACTATGTTGGAATATTCTTCGTTTTTGTTGTCATCTTAAATTACAGAAAAAAATACCTTGGTTAGAATGAAAAGGAATGCGAAATAAACATTTAATCTCTGAAATATAAGTGTATATAGCAGACTTTATAACTAAACGGAAGAAGAAGAATTTTTCTAGACCAGCTGAAGACCGGCGTGTTTAGACGATCTAAAAATGACAATCTTTACAGGCAAGCTTAAGACAGAGTGTCTTTGTAGACGAGCTGACTGTAGGGAGTTTTCTTTAGCCGAGATGAAGACAGGGAGTCCACATTTGCAAGATATAGACGGGGAGTCTTTATAGTCGAGCTGATACCAGGAATAATTAATAGGCCACCTGAAGACTTGTTGTTTAAACGAGCAGAAGGTAGGGAGACTATGTAAGCGGGCAGAAGACAAAGGATTCTTAAAACCGAGATTAAGGTAGGCACTATTAATAGGCTAGCTGAAGGCAGGAAGTCTTTATAGACGAGCGGAAGACAAGGTGACAAGGAGACTCTGTAAACGACCTAAAGGCAGATAGTCTTTATATGCGAGGTGAAAGAAAGGAGTTTTTATAGTCGAGATGAAGGCTGGGAGCTGAAGACAGTGAGTCTACATAAGGGAGCTTATATAGGTAAACCCGATTATATAGGAACGCCCGATTTTAGGTGAGTGTCCCATGGTCTAAATCTGCGAATGAAATTATATTTAGACATGACTATGTTCCTTCGAGGGAACATTGACATGCAATTAATTGTAAGGATACATATGTAGAGTATACCCGAAGTGGTGAAGGGTATCATATAGTCGGCTCTTCATACTAAACACTAGGTCTAAATGCGGAAGGTAGAATTTTAGAATTCAATACTTTCGAGTACGGGACGTCTTCTCTACAATGGCGGAATACTATGTGGGGACAAACCTAAAACGAATATATATTCTTTAGAGAAACTGCTACAGATTCTGTATTGAAGATTATTAAAATTTTTATACCCTTCACCACACTGTGGTACAGGGTATTATGTCTTTGTGCGTATGTTTGTAACAGACAAAAGGAAACGAGATAGACACATGGTTCCTTTTGAGAATATGCATAGAATCACTTTCTGAGTCGATTTATGCATGTCCGTCCGTCTGTCTGTCCATGTTAAATTGCAAACAAAGTACAGGTCGCATTTATGATCCAAATTGGATGAAATTTGGCACAGGTCACTTATTTGGCCCACGGACGAACCCTATTGAAATTGGGAAAAATCGGTTCAGATTTAGATATAGCTCCCATATATAGTTTCGTCCGATTTAATGTAAACGGTCCGTATAGATCCTTCGATTTGCACGAAATTTGACACAGCGCACTGAATTAGGTCAAGAATGTTGTGTTTTAAGTTTCCTGAAAATAGGTCCAGATTTAGATATATATCTCCCACATAAATATATTCGTCCGATTCAGATTTAGGTATAGCTCCCATATATATTTTCGTCCGATTTATGGTAAATGGTACGCCAATGTCCCCATATATCTTTCGATTTACACGAAATTTGGCACAGCGTAATGAATTAGGTCTAGAATGTGTGTTAAGTTTCCTGAAAATCGGTTCAGATTTAGGTATAGCTCCCATATATATTTTCGTCCGATTTAATGTATTTGGTGCACCAAAGTCCCCATATATCTTTCGATTTGCACGAAATTCGGCACATCGTAATGAATTAGGTAGGTAGGTCAGCGTAATGATATAGGTCGTTATAGCTTTTATATCTGACCAAATGAAAAATTTAGTATCGGTTGCAGAATGGCATGCTTATTGATCCAATTTCATGTTACTGGTCCTTCAAAAATGCGACGTCTGTTAGGATTCATCTGTTGAATATACCCAAAGTGGTGAAGGGTTTCATATAGTCGGCTCGTCCGACTTTGCTTCTTTCCTTACTGTTTTTTATTTTTATTTTTTACAATTTCAATTTTTCACTCTTCTTCTTCTTTTCCATTCTGATATCTGAGGTCACATTGCCGTTATTGAATGGCATCCCCTCTGACAGTATCATTTACAAGTCACTTCATTGAAATTTGCATAAATTTCCTATAATTTTTAAATCGTTGGCAAATACGAATATATGTCACTGGAAAAATTCACAAATTTGTTATTCACAGACAATTTTATTTCCAACGACTTGTGAATGCTATTCTTGACAGTTGCTGAATATAAAATAGGTCTTTGAATATTTCGTCGCTTTGTGTATTCAAACGTAAGACAGTTAATTGACATATTGATTGTCAATAGAATACATTTGTGAGTTTCCCGGAATATATATTACCGGAGTATACAAATTCCACAGTTGTTTTTGTAGCACAAAATTGTCAACACGTCGAAATATTCGTCGCAGACCTCACTCATGATCAGCATATAATTCTATGTCGATTTAGCCATATCGGTTTGACTTTCAGATGAAATCATGGTTACTATATCAATCATATGGTCATATTTTATCATGAACAAACTACTAAGCAATGGTGGTGATAAGATTGAAAATTTAATGAAATAAATTAATATCGAAAACTACTTCGAAATTGTGTAATATGTACAGATATTAAATCGTTTAAGAAACTAAGTTGCATTGTAATATTTGGTTCCTGTCTCTTTAGCTTTTAGCTTGTGTTGTTGCGTTTTTATGTGCCACGTTGCATTATTTTCCCCTTTAATGAAGTACAAGTGTATACGTGGCATGTCACGATAACTTTTGCGACACAACTGATTTAACAACCGGGTTAAGGAAGCGAACATGAATTTTAAGTTAAACAATATTGTCGAAACGGCATTAATGTGTGCAATAATAAACGAACGAAGCAACAACCGATAAATATTGAACTAAAGTGGTGAGAATGAAATTGGATTGGTTATACCATGCGGAAACCAATCACAGTTATTGTAGTCCCTGATATTAAATGGAAATCGAAAAACTGCTCGAATAGAAGGCGGCCAAAAACAAGCAGATTTTAATTGGTGTTGCTGAAAAGGACAATAGATTTCGGCAATTGCAACCAAATGGAATTGCGACAATTGTTGACATTGAATTGAATTTGAAAATAAAAGAATAGACTGCCATCTATGACAAGTTTATCAACTGGATTGGAACAAGAATTAAGTAAAGAACCAATTCTATGATACTCTTTATTTTGTACTCTATGCAAGGGCTACCATATTTGCCTAACGCCATTTGATGAAAAATCAATATGACCAAAAAGTGCAATTGAAATCATGAATATTTTCAGGCGATAATTTTTTACAATATTTGATGTGGGTAATTACGACAAGCGTACATAGGTGAATGTAAATCTTTTCATAGGTACAAAGCACCACTAGCAATGGGAAAACTGATTTAACATTTAAATATCATTTCTTCCGCCAGCATACATTCGATGTTGCATCAATTCCCGATTGTATAAGGGTTTGTTTTTTGTTACAAACCGCATAGTTTTAAACTCACTCAAACAAGGACCAAATTTCAGCGAATTCGGCTGAAGAACGCGCTCAAGAACCCCAAAATATCGAAAATTGGGGGGTACCCACATATGGGGGCTACCCGAAAAAATGGACCTATATACATAACTTTTAGTAGAGAGATTTGGTACCTATTATTAACTCAAAATACTAAGTTACAGCCAATTCGGTGGAAAAATAGGACCAAAACCCCCAAAATACTGAAAATTAGGAGGTACCGTTATATGGGGGCTACCAGAAAATATGGACCTATACTTATAATTTTTTGTGGAGACATTTAGTATCCAATAAGAACCCAATGTACCAAATTTCAGCGAATTCGGCTGAAAAGCGCGCTCAAGAACCCCAAAATACCGAAATTTGGCGGGCACCCTCATATCTTCCATCCATCTTCGAACTTGACCTGTCTGCAGACAAAAGACGACTCTATGCAAAATGTTGGCGTTCTATCTCAATTCGTTTAGACGCTAGAGTGATTACAACAGACAGACGGACATGCTTAGATCGTCATAGAATATTACGCTGATCAAGAATAGAATGAAAGAAAGATAAATACTTTATAGGGTCGGAAATGATTATTTCGATGCGTTACAAACGGAAAAACAAAACTAATATACCCTCCATACTATCAGTAAGATAGGTAGAAAGTTGTTCGTAGATAAAGCACGACGAGGCAAATGGCAAAAACCTGAAAATTTTGGAGAAATTTTAAAATTGAATGTATATGTATAAGCATTCTTAACATCAGTTAAGAAAGTTCAAAATTCGAAAAGAACGCACTATATAATACCATTCGCCACTTTGGGTACATACAAGAGATGCTCATATATACATGTATATGGAACAGACAGAATAGGAAACCAGTAAGGAAAGTAGTAAAGACGAACGGGGCCGACTATATGATGCCCTTTACCACTTTGGCTATATTCAAGAGATACATCCTAACGGACCTTGCATTTTTGAATGGCCATTAACATGAAAATGGACCCATAAACATGTCATTCTGCAACCTGTACTAAATTTTTCATTTGGTAGGATATAGAGTTGGTTCTTACAATGGGGCAAAATTATGTAAATCAATTTAAAACAAATATCAAAATATAAAGTTTGGTGCACCATTTACTAAAAATCGGACGAAAATATGTAAAAGTTATATCGAAATCTAAACCACAGGTTTAGTTATACTAATTCCAGTATGTTTTATGAATATTGACCATATTCTGAGTTGGTACATCATGTGCTTAAAATAGGGAGAAAATATATATAAACAAGTGAAAAAGAGTTAAGTTCGGCCGGGCCGAAATATGGATACCCTCCACCATAGTTATACTGAGTGATACATGCAATGGAAATATAGAGAACATACCAAAAAGTGGGCATATACCAATAATTCTACAAACCGATTTATGTAAACCATTATGTACACCAAATACACACTTCAGCAATTTTTAATGGGGATTTTTCCTAAAATCTGCAAGATCCAAAAAGTGGACTGATAACGCATGGTAGAGTATAAAATCCTCAAACTTCTGTAATTTAGATTACAAAGTTATATGAGGGTATGCCTTAAGGAGAACCAATATTGATTACTTAGTGTAGGAAACAGTGAATATTTGGGGATATCATTATATGAGGGCTATGCATAATTCATGACCGGTATATGCAAATGTTGAACCCAATATTTTAATTGTTTATCTCAATTCTTTCCTTCAGGAGGTATCACTATATTGAGGAGATGCCTAAATGTCTGCCGATATATTTCATTATAGTCATGTTTGAGTTTTTTTTATCACAATACCTTTAGAAGGCGGAATGTTTACAACAGATGGCTAAATAGTGTTTGTAGGGTAAAAATAGACTATTCCCCGTAACGACTTCCCAACCGCAACACACGGAACAAATCAGATAACCATTTTAATATAAACCAGTAAGGAAAGTAGTAAAGTCGGACGGGGCCGACTATATGATACCCTTCACCACTATGGGTATATTAAACAGGACTATTAACATGAAATTGGATGAAATAAAATATGAGATATTTATCTAAATGTGAATCTGCCTATCGATAAAGTATGTAAATCCATATCCAAAAAGTATGGAAATCGACTTCAAACAAATATAAATAGGTCATCATTTGGGATAAGTCTGTACTTCTAGAAAACGCAACTACGTAATTCTATGTTCAATTTTGTAAGTTGTGCAAAATTTGATGTCAATCTGACTACATGAGGAGTTTGATGATAGAAATCTGGACCGATTTTCTCGAAACTTGGCAGACATCTCTCTAGGCTCATTTCAGTACGTTATGCCAAATTTCGTGTCAATCGAAGGATATATAGGGACTTTGGTGCACCATTTATATGAAATCGGACGAAACTGTATATGGGAGCTATATATAAATCTTGATCGATTTTCACGAAACTTGGCAGACATCATTCTAGTCTCAATTCAGTACCTTATGCCAAATTTCGTGCAAATCGCAAGATATATGTGAACTTTGGTGCACCATTTACATGAAATCAGACATCATTCTAGACCTAAATGATTAGGCTGTACCAAATTTCGTGCAAATCGAAAGATATATAGGGACCGTTTACATTAAATCGGTTAAATATATATATATATATATATATGGGAGCTATATCTAAATCTGAACCGATTTTTCCCAATTTCAATAGGGTTCGTCCTTGGGCCGAATAAGTGAGCTATGCCAAATTTCATCCAATTCGGATCATAAATGTGACCTGTACTTTGTTTACAATTCAACATTGACAGACGGGCAGACATGCATAAATCGACTTAGAAAGTGATTATATGCATATTCTCAAAAGGAACCATGTGTCTACCTCGTTTCCTTTTACCTGCTACAAACATATGCACAAAGACATAATACCCTGTACCACAGTGTGGTGAAGGGTATAAAATTGAAATTCCATCAAAAGAATGAATTTTTACTGGTAATAAAAATTAAAGGTTTTTACAACTTTACAATTTTCAACTTAAAACATTTTGAATTTGAATTAAAATTATGATATGATGTTACCCCAATTTCGCAATTTGAATGAATTATTTTCTTTTGATGTAACATTACTCTTTGGTTTTGTGTGTGTGTGTGTCTGAATAGGGATAGTTTGTTTTGCGCTACGTCAAGTTTTGGGATCACCAAGATTTGGGTAAAAAATAAAGTTAGCTTGTTTATGTGTGTCACGTTTTTTATGCTTGTAGGTTTCAAATGTAACAAAAATCTCCAACATAAGTTTATTCTTAAGCAAACAATAAGAAGTGAGGATTATGTTTTTTTATATCGTATAGGTATTATAGCTTTTAAAAAGGGTTTTCTAGGGTGTAAGAAAAGTTTTGGAATATTAACTCATTTAAACTGAAAATGGTGGGGGGTTTTCTCGTTAGATGCGATTCTTACTTTACATGTTTTATAACCAGTGGGCGGAGCAGTATAGTCGGACGGGGCCGACCATTCGATACCCTACACAACTACCACGGAACACTAACTTTCTGCGAAGTTTTATTCCGAGTCTGGGCAATATTTCGAGATAGCTGCACCCTCTTTCCCGATAAGAGGACAACAGCACCTCTTCTTTACACCGACATATTTTCCGAATATTACTAATATACAGTACAGTCCTTCTAACTACTTGTCCATTCTCCCTTTACCGTAAGTTGTGTTGTGATGTTCGGCTTATAATTGTGGCCTATAGATAGACTAGAAAAAAAATCATGATCATAACTGCAAATTAAAGGCGTTGTCCTTGAACATAAGCGGAACCTCATGGAAATTTTATAAGCGATCAGCGCTATATTTCCGCCATACAATGTGGTAATGGGTTACTAAATAATATCTGAATACGTAAGCACCTGTAAATATTTACGTGTAACTCTAACATAGGACAATATAATTGGTATCAATTTAAAGGCCAACAACTCCTCTTGGATAGAATACAAATTTTGTAATTTTTCACACAAAAGTCAGGGTCTATTTGACCAGCTAAATATCTCCATGCAAAAATTCGGCCTCTGGAGCACCCATAAAATTAGGCAAAAATAAAGTTTTTGGTCCATTTCATCCCCTACATATCAACCAATCTTTTCCAAAAACAATAGGGGTCTTCATTGGCCAGAACTCAACCTACATGCAAAATTTCGTGAAGATTGGTACATAACTGTGACCTGTATTGTATTTACAAATTATAATGGACAGACGGACGGACACACATGTCTAGATCGATTCAGCTAGTCGAGATATGATAATCGGTATACTTAAAGGTGGGTCTAGGACCAATATTTCGCGGCGTTACAAACTCTTGGGTCTGCACAATGCTATAATACCCTGACAACATAGTTGTGTAGGGTATAACAATGAGAAGAATGGGAAGCCATTATATAGGTGCATGTTTTCACATAGAACAACATATAAGGGATACATTACTACAAATACATAGAAACTGCAAAGACTTGACAAAATGCATTTTAATTGGCTTACGAATTCTATCTTTAATGTCTTGAATGGAACCGGGGTTGGCTGAATTCGCATAGTATGAAATTCCGAACACTTGTTGGGGTTGTAAGTCTGGTAAAAATATATTCTTGCAAATTTAGGTACTTTTTGATATAGCCCCCACATAAATAAGGACTCGACTAAATTTCAGTATTTTGAATGCTTTAGTGATGAAGTGGTGAACAGAGATGGTCCGTTAAAAACAGTGACGTAAATGACATACATTTCCGACGTATAATACATACGTCAGAAACGTCGGAAACCCACCCAAAACCATTAGGTTTTTGACAAGATAGATATTCCCATTAATCAATTCGAAAATTACTCATGCTTTACTCAAATCCATATAAAATGTTAAAATTTTCTTCTCAAAAAAGTTTAGAATTTTTTATCAGCTCTAGTAAGGAATAGTCAGATGTACGTAAAAATAATATATATTCTTGAAAATAACTGTATATGGTAATAATATTGAAATAAATGACGTTTACTACATTTATTACATTTTATACAGGTATATGACATTTTCGACGTTTACAACTTTTTGACAGTCGAAAACCTAAATATTAGTCACACGGACCATCTCTGGTGGTGAATGATTCCTGGTGAATATGAAAATACTTTCCAGGGAGTTTACGATATTGAGTCATGTGTTTACATGTCTCCCATTCATAGGTCCTGCTTTATTTACCATATGATGAATTTTCTAGCCCAATTTTACAAACTGATTGTCTAATGTTTGAATTTTCACTATTTGAAGTTTCTGACCTTTTTGACCAATTGTCAAAAAGGTCGGCAGAATCTAAGGTATGCCTTAGATTCTGCCGAACTTAACTACGATTTTACTTGTTAGCTTTTGTATATTTTCTTTCACTGATCTTAAAATATAAATAAATGTCAATTTTTTTTTCTGCCATGGACATAAACCATCATACATTTTACATTGTTTACGATTTGCTAAATAACCTCTTACCAAACCATGCCCTTATTATTTATTCAATTAACCTTGACTCTATTAAAATTTCCAATTACCTTCTCTTGCAGATTTCCAATTTGCATTTCGATATAATTGACATTGTGGTACGAAACAATTACGCCGTCATTTATCAGAGGTAAGTTCAAGTAAACAAAATCATTTTTTGCCGGAATTTAAAATGAGGATGACCGTAAAACGGAAAATTTAAACAATAACAAGTGAAAAAGCGTTAAGTTCGGCCGGGCCGAACTTTGGTACCCTCCACCATAGATATACTGACAGGAACTTGAAATAAAAATATAGGGAACATACCAAAAAGTGTACCTATACCGACATTTCTACAAACCGATTATGGTTCTAAATATTGGTCCTAGATTCCATGTTTCTTTGGACCAAATTTGTTTAAAAAAATTTTGAATATATATAAGGTAAATTATTTCTTCCAAAATTAGTTCAAGTTCGAACATGGATGATATCGGTCCACTCCTTCTGGTACCTCCCACACAGGGGCTGGGCCTAAGTGCGGGTTACAGTTCATATATATGAATATTTGTAAATCGATTTAAAGCAAACTTGACACACGCTATTCGGTATGCTACACAGTTTAAAATTTGATCTCAATCAAACACCAATTGATTATTTGGTGTACAATAAACATGAATAAGTCGAAATTATATATGGAAGCTATGCTATATCTGAACCGAAAAAGTTCGTGCTAATATAATAATTTTCAGGGACTTTGGTGCAACATTTACTAAAAATCGGACGAAACCATATATGGGAGCCATATCTAAATCTGAACCGGTTTTCACGAAACTTAGCACACATCATTGTCGACTTAAGGGAACCACACCCATTCTCGATTTTAATTTTTCAAAAATTTCAATGGGCTGGTAAATCAATACCAATGCTTGTTAAGGTTTGTAACTTTGCACGTATATAATTGAAGATTTAAAAGAGAAGAAAAATAATTTACAAAAAAAATTTGTTATTGTTTTGTTGTTGTTTTTTGTAATTAAAGAAAAGTCCTTATTTTTTATGGCGGGCATGATAACTCCTCACTGGAACATCGGAATCCGAAAATTCCAACGGTGTTAGAAAGAGTACATGTTTGGCTCTCGTATGAACTAGGATTATTGACTTCGCTCTAAAATTAACAAAATGGTGGACCTTTGAAAAAATATTTTTGGAAAATCGCCGATTTTTTACCAAAAACCAATTTGAAAAATAAGGAAGATCTTCACCGATTTGCTTTATCCTAGTTCATACGAGAGCTATACCTTCCCAGAGAAACGTTGCAAAATTTGGAACCGATTGGACTATTAGTTTTTGAGTTATCGTGCCCGCCATTCGCAAAAAAATGTTTAGAGAAAAACGCGTTTAAAGTTTGCCCTTCAGCCGTCAATGCTGACACAATAAATCGGCTATATCTTCAAGAGTTCTTGAGATTTTCCCTTGAAATTTTGTAGAGACATTCTTTAATCAGTGTAGATTTAAATTATATCAACAAAAATTTTGACCCCGAGAATGGGGGGGTCCCCTTAATTTAGTACGCTATGCCAAAATTCGTGCAAATCTAATGATTTTCAGGGACTTTGGTGCACCATTTACCTAAAATCGGACGAAAATATATATGGGAGCTATATCTAAATCTGATTTTCTCCAACTTCAATAGGGTTCGTCCTTGGGCCAAACCATTGGGCTGTGCCAAATTTCATCCAATTCGGATCATAAATGCGACCTGTACGTTGCTCACAAAAATACATGGACGGACGGATGGACAGACGGACATGCATAAATCGACTCAGAATATGATTATATGCATATTCTCAAAAGGAACCATGGGTCATTCTCGATTCCTTTTGCCTGTTACAAACATATGCACAAAGACATAATACCCTGTACCACAGTGTGGTGAAGGGTATAAAAAGGGGGTTATATGGGCACTACCCCAAAAAGGGGGCGAATATTAAGTATTTTTGTAGGGAGATTCGTTACCAAATACGACTACACAATACCACATCCTAGCGAATTGGGTTGAAAAACGCGCTCAAGAACCCCAAAATACCGAAAATTGGGGGTACCCTTATATGGGGGCTATCCGAAAAAATTGACCTTTATTTATAATTTTTTTGTGAAAAGATTTGGTACCTTTTAGGAGGTACCGTTATATGGGGGCCACCAAAAAAAGTGGACCTATATTTATAATTTTTTGTGGAGACATTTAGTACCCAATAAGAACTCAATGTACCAAATTTCAACGTATGCCTAAACGTGGACCGATATATCCCATCTTCGAACTTGACCTGCCTGCAGACAAAATATGCAAAATTTTGGCGATCTATCTCAATTCGTTTAGACGCTAGAGTGACTACAACAGACAGACGGACATGGCTATATCGTCATAGAATTTTACGCTGATCAAGAATATATATACATTATCGGAAATGATTATTTCGATGAGTTACAAACGGAAAAACAAAATTATTATACCCTCCATACTATGGTGGAGGGTATAAAAAGGGGGTTTTATGGGGACTACCCCAAAAAAGGGGCGAATATTAAACATTTTTTGGTAGGGAGATTTGTTACCATATACGACTATAAAATACCAAATTGCAGCGAATTCGGTTGAAAAACGCGCTCAAGAACCCCAAAATACCAAAAATTGGGGGTACCCTTATATGGGGGCTACCCGAAAAAATGGGCCCAAATTCATAATTTATTGTGGAGAGATTTGGAACCTATTAAGAACTCAAAATACAAAATTACAGCCAATTCGGTGGAAAAATACGATCAAAACTCCCTAAAATACTGAAAATTCGGAGGTACCGTTATATGGGGGCTACCAGAAAAAGTGGACCTACATTTATAATTTTTTGTGGAGACATTAAGTACCCAATAAGAACCCAATGTACCAAATTTCAGCGAATTCGGTTGAAAAACGCACTCAAGAACCCCAAAATACCGAAAATTGGGGAGTACCCTTATATGACAAAAGACAACCCTATGCAAAATTTCAGCAACCTATCTCAATTCCTTCAGAAGATAGCGTGATTACAACAGACGGACGGACATGGCTAGATCTTCTTAGAACTTTACCCTGATCAAGAATATATATATTTTATAGGGTCGGAAATTAATATTTCGATGAGTTACAAACGGAATGACAAAATTAATATACCCTCCATACTATGGTGGAGGGTATAAAAACAAAGGTATAATCTTTCCATTAAATATGTTCATCATTAATTTCATGAAAATATGTGGTTGTTTGATTAATGTTACTTCAGCTACCAAGAATTTAAGTGAAACAACAAATTTCTTCAAAAACAATATTTAATTCTAGAAAATATTTCTGTTTACAAAAACTGTAGTAAACAAGCTGTGTGCAAAGTAATATAAGCAAGCATATTGTGCCATATGCTGTAACAGGATTTGCCAGAAATAAAATTATTTGTATTTACATGACAACGTAGATAAAAATCTGTTAATATGACAAAATCTCCATCAAAAAAATATTGTAGATGTTCTTAATCGAAAATAAAATCACAATGTAAAAAGAAATTGTATGTGTAGAAACGGCGTTTTCCAGAACAGAACGTCACAGAACGTCTTCGGAGAAAATAACCTTCCTTCCCCAGTATACGTTAAATATTATGTTAATATCATCGACATATTAACTTTTCACAAAAACAAAAAAATCGTCCTGAATTAATGAGAAAACAATATTTATTCCAATTACCATTTCAATAATTTTGTTTACATGATTGTTATTGCTTTACAAAGGACGTAAATACTATAACGGTCAGGTATAACAGGCTTCGTTGGTAAAGTTTGTCAGGCCGAACATTATGTGTGACTCTCCATGTGGGGTGCCTTCAGAATTCCTTAACAACATTTTCTGGCACCCATTTTGGAAAACTGGGCTAGGAACTTTAGCAAACTTCACTTCAATAGCTATATACGGCTAAAACCTTTAAGATACAAACATTTTGGCGGAACCTTTTTATGAAGGCTGTATCAAAAATTGTTTTTGTGCATAGATGTATTTCACGCACGAAAACCCCTATATGCCACATGATGTGAGTTCAAACACGTCGGTTGGGAAATATGGCTAAAACATTCCTGAAATGAGGACCTTCATATGGGGTCAAATCCATGAACATGCCTCAAACATTTTCTATCAATCTATATTTCCCACACTCCAAGAAAACAGAATTCCCTTTCGATGGTGATATACGGCTAATTTTTATGGAGGCCATATCAAAGCATTATATTGATCATTTGCTGCATATATCTCACGGTACATTACATGACGTTAGTGCATAATCAGTTTACGTACGGCGTAAATGTTCTGACCGTAGAAACATTTTTAACCACAATGGCATTTTGGATTCTCAATTAATAATTGGTTGGGGAAAAAGAAATCCATTAGTTTTCGTCGAAAATTTCGATAAAATCGGAGAAATGATTGAAGTTTACAGGCAGATCTAAAAATCGACTGTTTTAAACCATTTACAATTGACCAGAAACTGGCAGAATTGGCCAATAGGAGAGGTGTCACATACATCTACAGTGACTCGCCAGAAAATTCGGGAGCTTGGTTGGGAAGTTTTAATGCATCCGCCATACAGTCTTGGACTTGGCACCAAGCGATTATCATTGCAAAATTTTTTAATGATAAAAATTGGTATCTAGGGAATATTGTGAAAATTGACTACTAGAGTTTTTTTTTTGGCAAATAGAGAGCAGGACTTCTGAGAGAGAGGTATTATGAAGTTATCTGAAGAGAGGTATTATGAAGTTACTATGAAGTTCACATAGTTCATATAAAAATAATCGGTTTCTTTTTCCTCAACCTAATATATAGGACCTCACAACATTTAAAGAACGAAATTTTAAATGTTCAGAATACCCATTTGTATTCATAAAATCTCTCGTATAGAAAATTGGAATGTTGACGTTATTCTTATACCTTTCACCACACTCTGGTACAGGATATTATGTCTTTGTACATACGTTTGTAACAGGCAAAAGGAAACGAGATAGACACATGGTCCTTTTGAGAATATGCATAGAAACACTTTCTGAGTCGATTTATGCATGTCCGTCCGTCTGTCCATATTAAATTGTAAAGAAAGTATAGGTCGAGTTTATGACCCGAATTGGATAAAATTTAGCACAGGTAAATAAGTGACCTGTGCTAAATTTTATCCAAGGACGAACCCTTTTGAAATTGAACAAAATCGGTTAAGATTTAGGTATAACTCCAATACATAATTTAGTCCGATTTTTTTATATATAGGTCTTATATATATTTTTGTCGATTTTATGTAAATTGTGTCTATGTTTTTATACCCTTCACCACACTGTGGTACAGGGTATTATGTCTTTGTGCATATGTTTGTAACAGGCAAAAATAATCGAGATAGATCCATGGTTCCTTTTGAGAATATGCATAGAATCACTTTTTAAGTCGATTTATGCATGTCCGTCCGTCTGTCTTTCCATGTTAAATTGTAAACAAAGTACAGGTCGCATCTATTATCCGATTTGGATGAAATTTGGCACAGCTCCCTTATTTACCAGAAGGACGAACCCTATTGAAATTGGGAAAAATCGGTTCAGATTTAGATATCGCTCCCATATATATTTTCGTCCGATTTAATACAAATTGTGTACCAAAGTCCCTATATATCTTTCGATATGCATGAAATTGGGCACAGCGTAATGAATTATGCCTAGAATAAGGTGTGTTAACTTTCTTAAAAATCGGTACAGATTTAGTAATAGCTCCCATATATATATTTTCGTCCGATTTAATGTAAATGGTGTACCAAAGTCCATATATCTTTCGATTTGCACGAAATTTGGCACAGTGTAATGAATTAGGCCTAGAATGAGTGTGTTAAGTTTCCTGAAAATCGGTTCAGATTTAGATATAGCTCCCATATATATTTTCGTCCGATTTTATATAAATGGTGCACCAAAGCCTCTATATATCCTTCGATTTGCACGAAATTCGGCACAGCGTAATAAATTAGGTGGCACAATGAAATGTTTATGAATGTCATTTCCTTTAAAAATGCGACGTCTGTTAGGATTAATCTGTTGAATATACCCAAAGTGGTGAAGAGTATCATATAGTCGGCTCGTCCGACTTTACTACATTCCTTACTGGTTTTGAATTGGTACAAATTTCTATATAGATCATACATTTAATTTCGACCGATTCTATTTCAAAAGTCCTCTAAAGGTGGTATGACTGTTTTATGTACAGGATATGGTATATACTATCATCTTTTTTATGTATCCATATCTTATAGTCGGCTCCGTCCGACTTTTGAACTTTCCCAACTGGGTTTTCTTTAATTTTTTTTATACAGCGTTTCCTTTTTGTTGACTTTAGTTAAGAATTCTGTTTATTTTTCACCTGAAATCCTTTAAATTTCGTGCTCTGTCAAATTCTTTTCTTTCTATTATGTGTCCATGTACACACAGCGACACTTACGAAAGGCCAAACCGGTATACTGTGACATATAGATAATATTTATGCACTGTCTGAGAGGATTTAAAGGACGAGGATGTCGCTGCAACGAAGTTGACTGACTGAAATGCCAATGCCATATAAATAAATTTAACCAAAGCAGAATTTCCTTATTTTAGATAAGATTAAAAGAAGGAATTGGATAAGGAGATTTTAAAAAAAATTTAAAATTTTGTTCTCTATTGAAAATATTGTTCAATTGTGAATGGAATATTTAAATGAATTGACCTGCATTATTTACCATGTTGATAAGTTTAGAAGCCCACGAAAATATTTAGTTATGGGAACCCTGTTTTCATGTCATAATTGCAATGTTCATTCGATGCCTTTCTTAACTCTAGCGATGTTCAAATGCCAAACAGTTAACTTTATTGGTTGTTCAATTCCTACAAATACAGTGGAACATGTATATAAATATTTTTAAAAATTTAACTTAATTGAAAATAAGAGGTAAATAAAGAAAAAAATTTACTAAGTAATTTTTTTCTTATATCAGTTTTTAAGCTGATTAGCATCCTTCTTAACTTCGTCTACAGTCTTCGTTACATTTTTGGAATAGTATTTCGTTACTACCTCATATGGCATGCAATGAATGCCATGCAATTTGAACTAAAACTGAATATTGACTGCACAAGCATGTCACGTCACAAAGCAATCTTGCCTAAGCAATATTTGCTATGACTGTGTAAATATTTACTGTTAGTATCTTTCCAAAGAGTAACTAAAGGAGTAAGAGATGCTTCAAATTGAATGGCACTTTCATTTAAAAACAGTTGTCGAAATTGTACGGTAAGACAAATAGGCTTGGATATTGTAGCATTAACATTTTACGAACAATTAAAACAATGATATAAGAGTGCCAATTATTTGATACTCTTCACTACAACAATTTGGTTGTACATTTCCACAGTGAATGTATAACGTTAGAGATTAACAAATGGAAGTTGGTATAAATTTTTTACCGGGTTAACCTATGAGGATTTATTTGACATGTATACATGTGGAATTGACAATTGAAACCCACTGGGTTAACGAAATCCGGTATAATGTAAACGTACTATAACTCCCTGAAATGTTGTTTAAACTAATTTTCATCGATTGTAGGTAGGAAAGTAGTAAAGTATATGTATCCTAACAGAGGTCTCCTTTTCGAAGAAACTTTCACATAAAAATAAAAGAACTTTATGTATATCGGGCTATATCCAAACTAAACCGATTTCAATGAAACTTGCCAAAGATTAATTCATATTAACATCAGTACATTTTTCAACATGTTGTGCCAATCGGACGAAAATATATGTTTATATGTAGATCTAAACCGATTTCACAAATCTTGATATATGTAACTCTATACTATACTCTATACTAACTTCAGTAGATTATACAAAATTATATGCCAATCGGAAACATCGGGTCTTTAGTGCACAATTTATATGGGAGCTATATCTAAATCTGAACCGATTTTCAGGAAACCTAACACACATCATTCTAGACTTTATTCAGTGCACTATGCCAAATTTCGTGCAAATCGAAAGATATATAGGGGCCTTGGTACACCATTTACATTAAATCGGACGAAAATATATATGGGAGTTATATCTAAATCTGAACCGATTTTCTGGAAAATTAGCACACATCATTCAAGACTTAATTTATTACGCTGTGCCAAATTTCATGCAAATCGAAAGGTATTTTGGACAAAACTATATATGGGAGTTATATCTAAATCTGAACCGATTTTCTCGAAACTTAGCACACATCATTCTGGACCTAATTTAGTACTCTATGTCAAATTTCATGCAAATCGAATGATATATAGGGACTTTGGTGCCCCATTTACCTTAAATCGGACGAAAATATATATGGGAGCTATATCTAAATCTGAACCGATTTTCTCGAAATTTAGCACACATCATTTTGCACCTAATTCAGTACTCTGTGCCAAATTTCGTGCAAATCGAAAGATATATAGGGACTTTGATGCCCCATTTACCTTAAATCGGACGAAAATATATATGGGAGCTATATCTAAATCTGAGCCGATTTTTTCCAATTTCAAAAGGGTTCGTCCTTGGGCCAATTAAGTGACTTGTGCCAAATTTCATCCAAATCGGATCATAAATGCGACTTGTACTTTGTTTACAATTTAACATCTACAGACGGACAGACGAACGGACGGACGGACATGCTTAAATCGACTTAAAAAGTGATTCTATGCATATTCTCAAAAGGAACCATGTGTCTATCTCGTTTCCTTTGGCCTGTTACAAACATATGCACAAAGACATAATACCCTGTACCACGGCACAATAGGGTTGTAGTTTATTCACAGATGTTAAAAGACTCTAAACGAATAATGTGCGTTGATATAAATGATGATTATTTTGAGATAATTTTCGACCACTTTTTAAAACATATTGGACGGTATCGCAGCCATAACTTCAGGAATGTTGGTTTTTAAGTGCATACCACTTCAAGGATTATCTGCATAAACCGCTTCCATTAATTGTTTTAGTTTTGTCTTTAAAAAATCCTTTAATATGGTTCGAAATTAAAAGCATTTGAAAAAACCTACTCCTATTGACGAAAACGCGATGGAAACCAGTGAGGAAAGTTCCAAAGTTGGACGGGCCGACTATATGATACCCTTCACCCTTTGTGTAAAATGCAAGATTTGGTAATATGTACTATATCCGGTAAATAGAACAGACATAGCATCATTGGAGAACCACTGAAATGAAATCGAACGAAATGAAATTTACATTGATATTTCAACCAATAAAAACCATAAAGCTGATTCGCCCACATTAAGCTGATTCCCTTTTTTGCCTTTTATGTCCGTGGCAGTTCAAAAGTTGAAGTATAAAATTATCTCCCATCCTGGATTGATGTTGTGTTTGTATAATTTCTCCTCCACAAAGAGTCACTTGAGCTGTGAACAGCAGTAAATGTTGTTGGTGCTAGTAGTTTAGGTCCGGTTCGGTCAATATAAGTAAATGTCTATAAATATACTCTAGGGTAATTAAGTACTTTTTATAACGCAATTTACTTCATAAATTTTTTTGTTACAAGAAAAATGCTTTAAGCAAATTTAATGAGTGAAGGAAACCGGGTGAACAATATAGAAATGCAAAGACATGTTGTGGAGATGGACTGGTCTTCGAACATGACAAAATACAGTTTTGCCGACGACTTTATCTAATAATCTCATTTTGAGATTCGGACGATAAATTACAATATATTTAATGAAAAATTGCTGGAGAATGTATTGAACGTAAATGTTAGAAAATATTGGCGAAACAATGCCGTGGTTTATTGGAATCGTCGCCAAATCGTTTTTAGTATGTGGTTACCCGCAATGGTAACTATAAAAAGACAAAGCGTGCGTTGTATTATGATTTTTTCAAAAATGATAATAAAAAGCAAAATACTTTTTTGTGATAATCATTTTTGTGTTGGTATAGATTTTGGCCGATATCTTCGAGACCAATAGGTCTTTCGCAGTGATTCTTGCAGAAATACGATCTAAATATGTTCACAAACATATCGCATCATACATAATTCATTTTACATCTTCAGTATGCTGGCTTTAAGCGTATATATTAGAATTTTGTCAAATTTGTATTGAGGCAAAATACTTATTACACTCACTGTATATATAAAAATGAATTGCTATTCGTTAGTCTCGCTAAAACTGGAGAACGGCTAAACGGATTCTTCATATCTTAGTCTTAAAATGTTCGTGGAGCTTCAGGGAAGGTTTAAAAGTTGAGAAAAAATCGAAAACCGCGAAAAATTTACAAAAAAAATATTATGAAGCATATTTGCATTTCCACGAATTTAGTATCAAGCTATTATGATTGGACCACGCCGTAGTTCTTATTTTGAGACATTTTGAGCGAAAATTAGCGTATCATTCCTTTATGCCTCCATTTGTCAATTATTGAAAATTTTGAAAATATTTTTTTCCATTGGATTGTCATTGCATTGAAATTTTTTTTTGATTGAATTCAAAAAATAATTGAGAAGTATCATAGAATGTACACGTCTTCCATAGAATGCCCGTACATTTGGGACCAATGCAAGGAGGAAAATAAGAAGACATACGGAATAGAGTTCTGATTCTAAGATCCCTGCCCAAGATTATTTTCTTAACATTATAAACAAATTATTTGCCTATTCGTTGGTTACTATCTTTGAACTTATAAACTTAACACCGCATATATCCGATACCAATAATGTGTATCACAGAGAAAACTAATATATATATATGTACGATGATATTTTCTGTGCATAAATCTATCATTAAGTTCGTATTAAAAAAAACATGATTTTACCTATTCGTATTGAACCTTTGACTATAAAATTACAAATACCTCAATATGTCAACTACCGATAAATTAAATTAGGAGATCTAATAACATGTAAATATGTTGTTAAGATCGAACTTTTCATATGTATATTCCTTAAATATGTCGGGACATTTACATGAGTACAATGTTACAACACTATTAGGTAGTAGGTTGTCCATGCTCTTTAACAATAATGTTCAAAATTATAGACACTCAGGTTGGAAAAAGGGGTAAGAACTTCAACATGCCGAAAATTAAACGGGAAATATGTATGGCTCCCTTTTAATACTTTAGGCCAACTCTATGAGAAAATTTGTAGGGGCCTAAATTGAAATGTTTCCTCAAAAATGTGTGTTACCCTTCAATATATTTTCGTCCGATTTAAGGTAAACGGTGCACCAAAGTCACTAAATATCTTTCGATTTGCACGAAATTTGGTATAGCGTACTGAATAAAGTCTAGAATGGTGTGTGTTATGTTTCGTGAAAGTCGGTTCCGATTTAGATATAGCTCCCATATATAATTTCGTCCGATTTAAAGAAAAATTATGTACCAAAGTCCCTAAAAATCTTTCGATTTGCACGAAATTTTAAACAGCGTACTGAATAAAGTCTACAATGATGTGTGTTAAGTTTCGTGAAAATCGGTTCAGATTTAGATATAGCTCCCATATATATTTTCGTCCGATTTAAGGAAAGTTGTGTAACAAAGTCCCTATATATCTTTCGATTTCCACGAAATTTGGTACAGAGTACTGAATAAAGTCTACAATGATGTGTGTTGAGTTTCGTGAAAATCGTGCATCGGAGTCCCTATATATCTTTCGATTTGCACGAAATTTGGTATATCGTACTGGATGAAGTATAGAATGATGTGTGTTAAGTTTCCTGCAAATCGCTTCAGATTTAGATATAGCTCCCATATACATTTTCGTTCACATATACCTTTCGTAATGAACTCAGTATAACCTATAAGTTAGATATAAATGCTGCACCGAATTCCCCAGGTGGGTCCGACTTGCACAAAATTTTGCACAACTTATTGAAGTTATTATGAGATTACGTGTGGCAAGTTTTGTTGAAATTGGTTCAGATTTATATATAGTTCCTATATATAGTTTCGTCAGATTTTAGGTAAAATGTGCACCGAAGACCCAAAGTTATATAGTTTATATAACCTAGCACGTGGAAAGTTTTATTTAATCGGTTCAAATTTGGATAGAGCTACCATACATATTTTCTTCCGATTTTTACTAAATAATGCACTAAGAACTCAAAATATAGCCGATATTCTGTGACAAGTTTCAATGAAATCGGCTTAGATTTCGATATAGCTTTTATACATATTTTCGTCGGAATTGAAGTAAATGGCGCGCCAAACTCCTCCGATTGATATACGCTTTAAATTTATTTCCATAATTTTGTCCCATTGAAAGGAATCAACTCTATATCTGACCAAATGAAAAATTTAGTATAGGTTGCAGAAAGACATGTTTATGGGTACAATTTCATTTTACTGGTCCTTTAAAAATGCGACGTCTGTTAAGATTCATCTGTTGAATATACCAAAGTGGTGAAGGGCATCATATAGTCGGCCACGGCCGACTTTACTACTTTCCCTACTGGTTTTTATATGAACTATAGGACTTTATTTAACATGCTTCGAAATTTCCGATTTGGGCCAAATATGCACCGTTTTGTTGGATGATTTGTTGTCATTTTAAAGGTAACCTCATAATGCCCTCTCATAGAAGTCCCCCTCTCTATTTGCAAAAAAACTCTAGTAGTAGATTTTCACAATCCTCCCAATATACCATCCGTTTAAAAAATGGGTCTATCTTATTCCCTTTGGCCAAGGCTTCGCAGATGGAAATTCGATAGATCACATATTTAATATTGTCAAATTTAATGTTAATGGTCCATCAAAAATGGTAGGTCTTTTAGGATGCACCCCTTGAATATAGCCAAAGTTGTAAAGGATATCATATAGTGGGCTCCGCCCTGCATTACTACTTGCCTTACTGGTTTTTATCTAACTTTCAACAGCCGAATAATTGATCCATCTAATAAATCGATATAATGTCTCAACATGAGTAATGATTAAATGACGGTCATTGTCCCAAAATGAAACCCGATCCCATAAGAAACAGGAATCGTAAATTTTCACCAAAAACTGTAGTTAAATAAATTGTATTCATTAGAATGAAAAAGAGAAAACAAGTCGTTGGTGTAGATGACATACATATTAACGATTCAAAGCAATAGTCTAGAAATCATACGATAAGAAAATATTCCCAAGCTAAAAACAAAGCAAATAAATAATCAATAGTTTGCAAGCGAACTGCGTGGAATAAAAGAAAGCAAAAATCCTCAATCAATCTATTTGAATGTATAGGACATTGTCTACATTTTGTAACCAAGAAAAAAGTAAAATCCAAACAATCGTTAAATACCTCAATTTATTTTGGTTACAGAAAAAGAGGATGACAAGTTGGAAAGAAAATAAATAGTATATAAATTCTAAAAAGAAAAATATTAAATATTTTAAGACGATTTATATCTCTATTATTTGGCATTAGTTAGTCCACTCAGAAAAAAGAAACAAAATACCAATATACCGACTTCTTTATCGTAATACGATTCTATTTTGATTTACTCAAATCATTTGAGACGACATTTGTGGGTTATAATTAGAATCCTAAGAGTACCTCTTGTCGGCCCCGCACGACTTTTGAACTTTCTCTACATGGTTTTTTTCCCTCCACCATAATCTGGGATGTGTATTAAATTTGTCATTCCGTTTGCAACGCCTCAAAATATTCACCGAAGACCCCACAATATTCTTGGCCAGAATAAAATTCTGAAATTGGGTATTTTGTATTCTCATTTGGTATTGAATCTTCCTTCTAAAAGTTACCAATATGGGTCCACTTTTTAGAGTAGTCTCCATATAAGGGTTTCCCCAATATTCTATATTTTGGAGGGATTTTGTAGACATTTTCCAACCAAATTGGCTGTAAATTTGTTTTTGTATTATCATTAGGTAGCAAATCTTCCAACCCAGAATAAATAATAATACATATTACACTTTTTAGGATAGCCTTAAAAATATTCAGCATTTTGAATTGGCACGAATTTGTTACTAAAGGTTCAAAAATATTCCTACCGAAAATCTTCCAGGACATAGCCCCCACATAAAAGTCTCCATTCATTATACGCAGTTTTAAGTGGAAGGAGAAGCATCACTACCTTGATTCGGTATGTGGGGAAAAAGTTGACGCGCTCAGAATAACCCCACCATCAACAAAACACCAATACTAAATTGTTATCCTTGTTCCTTTCCGTTCATATTTAAATTCAAGTGAAATAGAAATTTCTTTGACCTTTTAGGAATTATATTTTCGCCATAGATTTAATGGAAAATGTTTTTATTTTTTTCATATTATACTATTAACCATTTTGGCTCTCCAGCTAATTTATTTGTTTATTCAACTCGATATGGAAAAACGCCACGCTTAATGGTCTCTTGGTGTAATCAAAATATATGGATTTTCTTTAGATTCTTTGTATTTCACTATTGTCTTGTTTACGAAATCAGACAATGTTTATTTTCTACTTTCATATCGATGGTTTCCAGATTTTTGTTTTCTTTGAGCTAACAAACGAATTTTATTTCGTTTTTTTAACAATGAAATATTTTCTTATCTTCTTGACTTCTAGGCAAACGACATTTCTACATTTACAAACATATGATTCGGTATATATTTGTATGTCAGCTATTCATAGATTTTGCTATCCTTTTCGCTGAAAAAATATCAAGATTGGTATGAAAATGTGCTATTTATACCCTTCACCACACTGTGGTACAGGGTATTATGTCTTTGTGCATATGTTTGTAACACACAAAAATAATTGAGATAGACCCATGGTTCCTTTTGAGAATATGCATAGAATCACTTTCTAAGTCGATTTATGCATGTCCGTCCGTCCGTCCGTCCGTCTGTCCGTCTGTCTGTCCATGTTAAATTGTAAACAAAGTACAGGTCGCATTTATGATCCGAATTGGATGAAATTTGGCATAGGTCACTTATTCGGCCCAAGGACGAACCCTATTGAAATTGGGAAAAATCGGTTCAGATTTAGATATAGGTCCCATATATTTATTTAACCGATTTAATGTAAACGGTCCCTATATATCTTTCGATTTGCACGAAATTTGGTACAGGCTAATCATTTAGGCCTATAATGATGTATGCCAAGTTTCGTGAAAATCGGTCCAGATTTAGATATAGCTCCCATATATAGTTTCGTCCGATTTCAGGTAAATGGTGCCCCAAAGTCCCTATATATCTTTTGATTTGCACGAAATTTGGCATAACGTACTGAATTAAGCCTAGAGTGATGTCTGCCAAGTTTCGAGAAAATCGGTCCAGATGTAGATATAGCTCCCATATATAGGTTCGTCCGATTTCATGTAAATGGTGCCCCAAAATCCCTTTATATCATTTGATTTGCACGAAATTTGGCATAACGTACTGAATTAAGTCTAGAGTGATTTCTGCCAAGTTTCGAGAAAATCGGTCCAGATTTAGATATAGCTCCCATATATAGTTTCGTCCGATTTCATGTAAATGATGCCCCAAAGTCCCTATATATCATTCGATTTCCACGAAATTTGGTACAACCTAATCATTTAGGTCTAGAATGATGTCTGCAAAGTTTCGTGAAAATCGGTCCAGATTTAGATATAGCTCCCATATATAGTGTCGTCCGATTTCATGTAAATGGTGCCCCAAAGTCCCTATATATCTTTCGATTTGCACGAAATTTGGCATAACGTATTGAATTGAGTCTAGAATGATGTCTGCCAAGTTTCATGAAAATCGTTCCTGATTTAGATATGTCTCCCATATATAGTTTCGTCCGATTTCATGTAAATGGTGCCCCAAAGTCCCTATATATCTTTCGATTTGCACGAAATTTGGTACAGCCTATTCATTTAGGTCTAGAATGATGTATGTAAAGTTTCGTGGAAATCGGTCCAGATTTAGATATAGCTCCCATATATAGTTTCGTCCGATTTCATGTAAATGGTACACCAAAGTCCCTATATATCTTTCGATTTGCACGAAATTTGGCATAACGTACTTAATTGAGCCTAGAAGGATGTCTGCCAAGTTTTATGAAAATCAGTCCAGATTTCTATATAGCTCCCACTTATATATAGCTCCCACTTATATATAGCTCCCACTTATAGTTTCGTCCGATTTCATGTAAATGGTACACCAAAGTCCCTATATATATTTCGATTTGCACGAAATTTGGCATAACGTACCTAATTGAGCCTAGAAGGATGTCTGCCAAGTTTTATGAAAATCAGTCCAGATTTCTATATAGCTCCCACTTATATATAGCTCCCACTTATATATAGCTCCCACTTATAGTTTCGTCCGATTTCATGTAAATGGTGCCCCAAAGTCCCTATATATCTTTCAATTTGCACGAAATTTGGTACAGCCTAATCATTTAGGTCTAGAATGATGTATGTAAAGTTTCGTGAAAATCGGTCCAGATTTATATATAGCTCCCATATATAGTTTCGTCCGATTTCATGTAAATGGTACCCCAAAGTCCTATATATCTTTCGATTTGCACGAAATTTGGCATAACGTACTGAATTGAGCCTAGATTGATGTCTGCGTTGTTTCGTGAAAATCGGTCCACATTTAGATATAGCTTCCTTTTATTAAAGATTGATTTTAAGTACTTGACGCACCAAGGAACCAATAGGAACAAAACGTTCTGAAATTAGTATAACGTATCCTGTGACAAGTTTGTTTGAAATCGCTTAATATTTGGCCCGATATCAAGTAAATTGGGCCTCAAACTCCTCATGTTAGTCAGTTTGACATCAAATTTTTCGTTTTCTAGAAGTACAGACATAGCCCAACGGATGACCTATTTATATTTGTTTGAAGTCGATTTACATACTTTATGGATAGATCTACGTAGATTCACATTTAGATAAATATCACATGTTTTATTTCATTCAAGTACATGCTAATAGTCCTGTTTAATATACCCATAGTGGTGAAGGGTATCATATAGTCGGCCCCGTCCGACTTTACTACTTTCCTTACTGGTTTTTCTTGAAGCAAAAGTCTGCTACTTTTGTTAGCCGTCATTTAATCATTACTCATGTTGACACTATTAAGGATTTATCTGGCGATTAAAATGTTTGGAGGTTAAGAGTGAAATTGGGAATAAAAGTCAAGCAGTTAGTTGTTGGGTGGTTAAGCAGCCTTGTGAGTCATTTTGAGGTCATTATAACCATATTGTGGTAATTTAATTTTGTTTATGCTTATACACATAAACCATATGTATTATAAGAACTGTACATACATAAATTCATAGTAAGAAAAATAAGTTCGATTTACTTTTGGGAGATTTTATGATTCCTTAAATAAGATTAGATGAGATACGAAGATAACCTTATGATACAATCTTATTGTAATTATACCCTTCACCACACTGTGGTACAGGGTATTATGTATTTGTGCATATGTTTGTAACAGGCAAAAGGAAACGAGATAGACACATGGTTCCTTTTGAGAATATGCATAGAATCACTTTCTGAGTCGATTTATGCACGTCCGTCCGCCTGTCCGTCCATGTATTTTTGTTAACAAAGTACAGGTCGCATTTATGATCCGATTTGGATGAAATGTGGCACAGGTCACTTAATTGGCCCAAGGACGAACCCTATTGAAATTGGAGAAAATCGGTCCACGTTTAGGCATAGCTCCCATATAAGGGTGACCCCCAATTTTCGGTATTTTGAGGTTATTTAGCGCGTTTTTTAACTGAATTCGCTGAAATTTAGTACGTCGAGTTCTTATTAAGTAGCAAATCTCCCTACTAAAAATTATAAATATAGGTCCAGTTTTTCTGGTAGTCCCCATATAACGGTACCCCCAATTTTTTGGTATTTTGGTGGTTCTGATCGTATTTTTGACCGAATTGACTGCAATTTAGTACGTCGAGTTCTTATTAGGTAGCAAATCTCTCCACTATTAATTATAAATATAGGCCCATTTTTTCGGGTAGCCCCCATAAAAGGGTAGCCCCCATAAAAGGGTACCCCCCAATTTTCGGTATTTTGGGGTTCTTGAGCGCGTTTTTCATCCAATCCGATATTACCCATCTTCGAATTTGAACTAAATTTGGAAGAAATAATAAGATGGGCAAAGTTTTGATGAAAACTAAATTTTTTGAAACGGATTTGGTCCAAAGAATCATGGGGTCTAGAACATATATGGGGCACATTTTCACCGTGTTAAAGTGTCCACCCTCACCCTAAAGTCCCCAACCTCATTAGCCATTAGTCTAAGGGTATAATTATCTATTAAAAATTTCTGAAATTTGTATTATGGTTTACATAATCCGTTTTTAGAAATGTCGCTATAGGTCCACTTTTTGGTATGTTCCCTATATTTTCATTTCTAGTATCTATCAGTATATATATGGTGGAGGGTATCCAAACGCTTTTTCACTTGTTGTTACTTTCATTTTTTTATTTAACCATTCCGTGTCCTTGGAAGGTGACAAAAATTAAGACACTTTTTGAGCCCTAGCAATATTTATACCCTTCACCACACTGTGGTACAGGGTATTATGTCTTTGTGCATATATTTGTAACAGGCAAAAGGAATCGAGATAGACCCATGGTTCCTTTTGAGAATATGCAGAGAATCACTTTCTTAGTCGATTCATGCATGTCTGTCCGTCTGTAGATGTTAAATTGTAAACAAAATACAGATCACATTTGGATGAAATTTAGCACAAGTCACATATTTTGGCCCAAGGACGAACCCTATTGAACTTGAAGTAAATCGGGTGCGATTTAAGGGGACCCCCCATTCTCGGGGTCAACATTTTTTTTTTTTTTTTGATTTAAATCGATTCTACATTAACTCAAGAATGTCTCTACAAAATTTCAAGTGAAAATCTCAAGAACTCTTGAAGATATAGCCGATTTATTGTGTCAGCATCAAGTGACGGCTAAAGGGCTTCTCAAACTTTAAACGCGTTTTTCTCTTTTGCGAATGGCGGGCACGATAACTCAAAAACTAATAACCCAATCGAATTCAAATTTTCACACGTTTCTCTGTGAGTGTATAGCTATCGTATGAACTAGAATAAAGCCAATCGGTGAAGATCTTCCTTATTTTTTAACTTGGTGTTTGGTCAAAATTCGGCGATTTTTCAAAAATATTTTTTCAAAGGTCCGCCATTTTGTTAATATTAGAGCAAAGTCAATAATCCTAGTTCATACGAGAGCCATACATGTACTCTTTCTAACACCGTTGGAATTTTCTGATTCCGATGATCCAGTGAGGAGTTATCATGTCCGCCATAAAAAATAAGGAATATTCTTTAATTACAAAAAAACAACAACAAAGCAAAAACAAAAATATTTTGTAAATTATTTTTCTTCGAGGAACATCGAGATGAAATTGTGAGAATATATATGTACAATATACCCAAAATGGTGAATGGTATCATATAGTCGGCTCAGTACGACTTTATTACTTTCCTTACTGGTTTTTAATATTAATTCGTTAAAAAAATTTCCACAATTTTTGAAAATATTTGTTTTTTTTAACAGCTCTGCCAAATTTTTTTTTTATAAAGTTCCATTGGAATGTTTGTAGCTGATTTTTACCTAAAATATGGCAACTCAATTGAGAGCAAGAGTGAAAAATTGAGTATGACGCTGAGAAAAAATCAATAAAATCTATTCTAGCGTCAAGCCGCTAGACCCGAACGTCAGCCGTCGGGATTTCCCGTTACGAAATAGTCTCTAAGTGGAGTGTATATTAAAATAGTCTTCCTCGAAATATTCATCGGAAACACCCAAAGTATATACATTTTTGATCAGAATGAAATTCTATGTCGATTTACGCCCTTCCCTCTGTTTAAATAGAGATCGCAATATTTGAGACAGAGCTCTGAAATTTTGCACAGGCATTGCTATACCCCCTAATATTCGATATTTTGTGAATTTTAGATTTGGATCCGTAATATTGACCGAAGTTTCAGGGTATCCTCCAAATAACGGTACTCTTCTGTGCTAAAAATGTTTAACATCGACCCAAAATGTGTAATAATAGCCCCCAATATGGGGATTTTTGACACGTTTTTCAATCAAAATGGCTGTAATTTGGTATTCTGAGAATTTTAGAAACGTTTTGGATGTAATTTGGTATTTCTGTATTCTCAGTGGCTTTCAAATGTCACTACCAAAAATATCAATATTGATCCCCCATTTTATTATAACCCCATATAACGTTAGACCGTTATTAGATATTTTAAGAATTTCAATCATCTTATCTCAGATATTGGTCGGTATGTTCAAGGCCTTATAATAACATGAGTTTTCTCATGTGATCCTCATGGTGGAGGGTATAAAAAGCTCGGCCGAACATATTTAATATACCCACCTTCAAACGTGCTTTAATATAATGTTCCCAATATAACGCAATTACTTCGTGGCCTTTGCCCTTTCATCGCATTCAATTTCATTCAACAAACTGAGTTGGCGTTCTAAAGTGCGTCTTATGGTGTCGACCATCATTAAAAGGTATTGTGGTTGGTCCAGGAAAATTTGCCATTGTTCAAAAGCAGCAACTTTCCACGTAATCCATCAGCCCGTCTATTACTGGGCTCTGTAGGTTCCAGTATCAAAACAAACAAACTATTGCTGTTGCTTGTAGGATGTTGATTCTATGAATAGCAAAGAAATGGCAATTTAAAGGAATAGAAAAAATCGAAAAAAAACTCCCTCTTCTACTCAAATACCGTTCATTGTTATAAGCATCAATTTTGTGTGGAATGATCGTTGTTTTATATATCTCCTTTTTTTCAAACTTTTGTTCTATTTCAGAGAAGTTTTTCATTGTATCTCGAATCCATGATGTATTATAAAGACAAATGAACGACAGAAGCCATAAAGAAAAGTTTTCCACAACTTCGCGGTGACAATGAAAGTTTTAAGATTACGCATTGTTTTTGCCACAAATGAAAATTCTAACAAAATAAAAACAAATAGTTTTCTATACCAAAACTGGAGAATGAAGCGGTTTAGGAAATTAATTCTTGCTAATACAATAGGAAAACGTAGAACATACACTTCACTAAAAGCATGGATCAGTAAAAATAATATTTAGATTTCTTCTGTTTAAATTAAAATAGAAATCACAATATTTAACAAACTTGAAAGACTGTTTTCAAAGTGAAACAAGACTTCGTAAACCATTCTCAATTTAAGGTGACCCTCACCCTCTATTCACGGAGCCAATTTTTAATTTAGTTTTCTGATTTAATTAGAAACTGCAATAATTCAACAATGTGTCTACAAAATTTCAAGTGAGAATTTTAATAACTCTTGAAGATATTACCGATTTATTGTGTCAGCATCAAGTGACGGCAAGAGTGATTCTCAAACTTTACACGCTTTTTTCTCGAAGCAGTGTGTTTACGAATGACGGTCACGATGACTCAAAAACTAGTAATCCAATCGGTTCCCAATTTTAAGACGTTTCTCTGCGAGTGTTTAGCTATGTTTAGCTATCGTATGAACTAGGATAAAGCCAATCTGTGAAGAACTTCCTTATTTTTATACCCTTCGCCACACTGTGATTATGTGTTTGTGCATATGTTTGTAACAGGCAAAAGGAAACGAGATAGACACATGATTCCTTTTGAAAATATGCATAGAATCACTTTTTAAATCGATTTATGCATGTCCGTCCGTCCATCTGTCCATGTTAAATTGTAAACTAAGTATAGGTCGCATTTTAGTTTCGATTTGGATGAAATCTGGCACAGCTCATTTATTTCGGTTCAGATTTAGATATAGTTCCCATATATATTTTCGTCGATTTTATGTAAAGAGTACCCCAAAATCCGTAGATATCTTTCGATTTGCACGAAATTTGGCATAGCGTACTGAATTCGTGAAAATCGGTTCAGATTTAGATATAGCTCCTTTATATATTTTTTCCGATTTTAGATAAATAATGCACCAAAGTCCCTATATATCCTTCTATTTACACGAAATTTGGTATAGCGTACTGAATTAAGTCTAGAACAATGTATGTTAAATTTCGTAGAAATCGGTTCAGATTTAGATATAGTTCCCATATATATTTTCGTCCAATTTTAGGTAAATAAGTCCTTATATGTCCTTAGATCTGCACGAAATTTGGCATAGCGCACTAATTCAAGTCTAGAACGATGTGTGTTAAATTTCGTGGAAATCGGTTTGGATTTCGATATACCTCCCACATATACCCACATATATTCGTCCAATTTTACATAAGTGGTGCACCAAACTCCTAATGTTTGTCCGATTAACACGAAATTTTGCACAACGTATCAAATTGAAAATTGAATGACATTATTGCGTTTTGTTGAAATTGGTGCAGATGCAGCCATAGCTTCCATATGTATTTCAAACGGTTGCTGATTGGGATTAAATGTTTAAAAGTTCACCGTACCGAATAGCGTGTATAAATTTTGCTAAATTTGTCCCATGGTACGCAGACCACTATAAATCTGACCGAATGAAATTAAATTTAGCATAGGTTGTAACAATACATGAGTATGCTGATTCGAGGAAACATTGACATGCAATTGTAAGAATACATATGTACAATAACCCAAAGTGGTGAAGGGCATCATATAGTCGGCCCAGTCCGACTTTACTGCTTTCCTTACTGGTTTTTACTTAGTTTGTAGTCAAAAATATGCGAATTTCCAAGAACAAAATTTCAAAGGTCCGCCATTTTGTTAATTTTGTAGCGAAGTCAAAAAATATTTTTCCATATTTAACTTTTAACCTATTTCGGCTCTAGAACTAATTAATTTGTTTATTCAACTCGAAATGGAAAAACGCCACCCTTAATAGTCTCTTGGTGTAATCAAAATAAATGGATGTTCTTTAGTTTCTTTGTATTTCACCATTGCCTTTCAAATAGATTGCTTAAAGATTTTTGTTTTCCTTGAGTTAAGAAACTATTTTTATTTCGTTTGGGGTTTTTTAACTATGAAATATTTTCTTATCTTATGACTTCTAGGCTAACGACATTTTGGGACGACAATACCAATACGTATGTTTGTATGTCATTTATTCCATTTTATTTTAACCTTTTCGCTTAAAAATATAATTTCTTTAACCAAGATTGCTATGCGAATTTGCCATTCTTTCTTCTATAAAATTTTGATTTGGTGTTCTAGTACAATGACCGTCATTTAATCATTACTCTTGTTGACACTTTATATCGATTCATTTGATGGATAAAATGTTTGGTCATTAAATGTTAAATTAAGAGTAGAAGCCACACAGCCATTGGGCAGTTAATCTAATCGATTTTTTTTTCTTTTTTTTTTGTATCAAGCGTTGGATGCATCGTATTCAGACGACCACCTATCAGGAACCAGTGACTTTCGCTAATGTCTACGTCGGGATCAGATTTGCCACTTATGGTTCATATTTAGCTATTATGTCAATCATGTGCAAATTAGCTGAGCTATATCTGATGTCAAACCACCGTTTTAGCTCATACCAAAGCATTCAACATTTCTGAATAAACCTGTTTGTGCTATTTGGTATTTCATTTTATAAGAATGTAATATAACTCATGGCAGATAACAAGCAAGGCGTCCACGAAAATACACACATAGCTTGCAGAAAATTCATGATATAGCTCTCATTTTTAGTATTTGGAAAGTTTTGAATATCCCCACCAAAGTGGCTGTAATTTGGCATTCCGGCTATGGAACGGTGATATACATATTAATAATTTCAGCCACATTGTGGCACAGGGTATTATGTCCTTGTGTATGTGTTTCTAATATGTAAAAGGGAAATAGATGGACCCATAGTTACATTTGAGGATATATATGTAATCACTTGTTTGGCCAATTTATGCATGACCGTCCATCTCTCTGTCCATGTATTATTGTAAACAAGGTACAAGTCGCATTTATGATCCGAATGAGATGCAATTTGACACAATAAATTTACGAAGGAATTAGATTGAAATTGGTTAAAATATAGTTTCGTTCGATATCACGTTAATTGTGCACCAAATACCCAAAGTTTTTCCGATGTGGAATTATGCAGAGAGAGCCTAAAAAAGTTTGTAATACTAGAAAGCGTACCTGAGTTACTTTGACATCACATCATATCAGTTAGGGAGGGGGAAAGACTTCCTACTATGTGGTAGAAAGCTATCGATATCATCAGACGAACTGCATCATGGGAAGCAAGAAATGAGTTCCCCAGAACCAATGCGGGGAAAGCAAGGATGTCCTCTGGCAAAGGTCAGGGAAGATGCAAACATGACAGCAACTAACCAAGTAAGATGGCGACGCTTTTTGAAAGCTCTACGTTTCAAAAAGAAAACCAGTAAGGAAAGTAGTAAAGTCGGACTGGGCCGTCTATATGATACCCTACACCACTTTGAGTATTTTCTACATATGTATCCTAACAGACTACGCGAAAATATATATGGGGACTATATCTAAACCTGAACCGATTTTCACGAAACTTAGCACACGTCATTCTTGCCTTAATTCAATACGCTATGACAAATTTCGTGCAAATCGAATGCAAAACGATTTGCACGAAACTTACACACATTATTATAGACGAAATTCAGTACGCTATGCAAAATTTCGTGCAAATCGAAAGATATGTAGGGACTTTGGCACCCAATTTACCTTAAATCGGACGAAACTATATATGGGAGCTATATCTAAATCTGAACCAATTTTCACGAAACTTTCCACACATCATTCTAGACCTAATTAATTACGATGTGCCAAACATCGTGCAAATCGAAAGATATATAGGGACTTTGGTACACCATTTACCTTAAATCGGACGAAAATATATATGGAAGCTATATGTAAATCGGAACCGATTTTTCCCAATTTCAATAGGGTTCGTCCTTGCGCCAAACAAATAAGCTGTGCCATTTCATTTAATTCGGATCATAAATGCGACCTGTACTTTGTTTACAATTTAACATGGACAGACGGACGGACATGCATAAATCGACTCAGAAAGTGATTCTATGCATATTCTCAAAAGGAACCATGGGTCTATTTTTGCCTGTTACAAACATATCCACAAAGACATAATACCCTGTACCACAGTGTGGTGAAGGGTATAAAGAATTTATCTGATATTTTCCCCCAATAAACTGTTAACCCCTTTATTGCATGACCTTTTCTTTTTGGCGGAAAACCCCCAAGGTGAGTACGAAATAGACATCTGCAAGAATGTACTCGTACAATGAATGCCCATCCACATTCATGGGTGTTAAGTTGTATTCAGAGTACACAACAACATTGAATGAGTGCAAATGAATTCAACCACCGAAGTTGTGTTGTTCTTCGTTGTGCTTTGTCCGATCAAACGATCAAACTCGAAAGCACAACATGCAGTATGATGGATTACAAGAACATGTTATACAACATCAATGAGTCCAGTGAGTGAACACCATGCATTGTATTTTGTATTTTCTGTTTTCATTCAACGACTTAACATTAATGGTGCGCATTCATTGTACAGGTACATTCATGCAAATGTTTACCTCTTACACTCTTTAAAACTTTATCAGTGAGCAATAGTGAGAAATAATATCTTTTATTTTTTTTTTCTATTAAATGCAAGTAATTAAAAACTCTAGAAAAATAAGTAAAAGTTGAATGAAATGACGTAAGAAAAAACGTCGGAATCTTCCTTAAGGGATATACAAAAATAGACCTATGCAGAAAATTTTCCCAAATATTGCAAATTAGAGTACAAAGTTATATGAGGAGTACAAAAAAAATATTTGTGGAAATACATACGCAATTTTTTTTTGCGACTTTAACGCTTTTCATTTGTTTTTCATGTTTTCGTGGCCTTAGGTCATTTTCTTACAAATTGTCTCTCATTACATTTCTTTATTCCTGTAATAAATGTGTACTTTTGTTGATTTTTTACATGCTAATATTATTAAGTAGAGTAAAGATTGTTTATTAAAAAATATGAATACAAATAAGTAAAACGTCCTTAAGTTCGACAGGGCCGACCTTTTTATGCTCACCGCCGTGAGGTGAACAGTCAAATTCTTAAATTGATCGGTATTTTTATATGGGTTTTATGCCATGGTAAATAACTACCAAGAGAAATATAAAAAAATACAGGCTATTGGAAATTTGGGCTAGGACCTTGTACATACCGTAATCCTCAAATTGTCAAAAATTTGGTGTACAGTTTTGTGGGGTATATACCATATCGCGGACAGATAACGATAATTTTTTGTAAAAAAAGGATTGGACACCCAATGAAAACCAAAAAACCCCCCCTGGCCGCCCCCCTGCGTACATCCCTGCCTCATAAATACCTAAAATACCAAACTACAGACAATTCGGCTGAAAATCATGTCCAAAATCCTAAATATGAAATGTTGACTTAAAGCCTTTACGTGATGTTAAGTCAGTGACATGTGATAAATTGGACTTAGCGCCTTTACTCATTAATACAAAACAACAATAACAAAAGAGATAAATATATTTATTTAAATATATATATATATATATAATCTATATCGAAATCTAAACCGATTTCATCGAAACTTGTCACAAATTAAGTTATACTAATTTCAGTATGTTTTGTGCATATCGGCCACATTTTGAGATTTTGGTGCATCATTTACTTAAAATCGGACGAACATATATATGGGGGCTATATCTAAATCTGAACCGATTTTCAGGAAACTTAACACACATCATTCTAGACCTAATTCAGTACGCTATGCCAAATTTCGTGCAAATCGAAAGATATATAGGGAGTTTGGCACACCATTTACATAAAATCGGACGAAAAGATATATGGGAGCTATATCTGAATCTGAACCGATTTTCACGAAACTTAATACACATCATTCTAGACCGATTTTTCCCAATTTGAATAAATACTAAAAAGGAACCATGTGTCTATCTAGTTTCCTTTTGCCTGTTTTAAAAAATTGGCTTTATATATAAGGGGGCCAATATTGATTACTTCTCGGGAGGATATACTTAAATGTGGACTGAAAAAGGCCATTTTGGATCGTAACGGTTTAGTTTTGTATCTCGACACCCCCGAAGGTAGTAATATTACAACAGAAGTACATACGGACTAATTAATAATGAGTCTTAACATACTATAGGTTATAAACTGACAATTTGTAGTACTGAATATCCCCCACACTATGGGTTATCTAATTCGAACCCAAATTAAAACGAATTTTATATGTTTAAAAGTGCGTTTAAAAACATCTAAATATTGAAAAAAGAGAAGTAGCGCTATATAGTGGATACATTACTAGATATTCATAAATGTTGTCCTTATTAAGAGTATATATACTTTATATGGGCGGAAATTAATATTTCGATGAGTTACAAACGAAAAAAAAAAAAAACATAACATACCCTTCATAATTTTGTGGATTGTATAAAAACCATAATATATCTTCATTTAATTCGGGTAATTCGAATACTACTGTATAATTCGACACACACATTGTGTAAAACATGTTCGTGTACGAACTTGTCGCATTTGTTCAAACTTTGTGTGTTACAACATACATTCATACCGAAGTAAACATACACAATGAATACCAGTTCGTCGAGTCTGAAACGTGGATTGTATGAATCAAACGAATATACAACAAATTCGAAACTCTCATACCTGAAGCAATTCATGTTTGTTGTACCCTCACTCATTGCACTTCATTTCAAACAAATTTATAGAATAGAAGCCATTACTTTGTGTGAGTGACTCATGGGTGGTGTTTTTGTGCATTCATGCAGATGTCTAGTACGAAATCTAGTACTCAGAAATCTAAATACTCAAATTTTACCATTTGATATATATTTTTTAACTCAAACATTTTCAGAAATCGATTTCACAATAAGAGGAACGTGTATTAGAAACCTACCATAAAAAGTTTTTAAATTTTTCATCACAAGGAAAGCAATTACCAATAAAACTCTATAAAGTCGAAATCGCCTTTATCACATATTCTTCTGTATTGCAAGTATAGGCTTTAATTTTGATTTACCGTTAGATACGGATTTATTTTATTTTATGTAATGTACACTAAAAGACTTATCTAGGCTCCAAAAGTTAATATATTTTATAAATATTTTAGTGGGTAATCATTCATCACTATGCAATGAAGGGTTCAAATATCCATATTCAAAGGTGTTTTAATATATCGTGCCCAATATAATGAAATTACTTCGTGGCCTTTGCCTTTTCATGGCATTCAATTTCATTCAACAAATTGAGTTGGCATTCTAAAGAGTGTTCGAATGCGTCTTATGGTGTCGACCATGATTAAAAGGTATTGTGGTTGCCCCGGAAAATTTTCTATTGCTCAAAAGAGTCTACAAAAATTCACCGACAAAACACACAAACAGTTACGCCACAACGAACGTGATAACAATTTAAACAGCTTTCCACGTAATTGTTTGCTTAAATCCTTCATCTATTCCTTCTATTCCAGCTTGGGCTCTGTAGGTTCCAGCATCAAAACAAACAAACGATTGCTGTTGTTTGTGGCATGTTGATTCCAAGAATAGCAAAGAAATGACAATTTAAAGCAATGGCGGGCAAAATTTCTCTTAAAAAATGTTTAAAGGAAAATAAAAACGTGAATTATTCTTCGGAATTTATTACATTTAATATTTTTGAAGCATAAATAATATCCCAGGAAGTTCAAAAAATAATTTCATTAAAACATTTTCGGAAAAAATTTCATTAATGTTTATTTTTATTTTAACATCAAAAAATGTTAAGGGAACGCATCAACTTTGGTGTGCAAGTCTGCCCAACTATGAAGAAGAAACCCCAAAATCTCCCTCTTCTTCTCAAATATCGTTCATTGTAATAAGGTTCAATTTTGAGCGGAACGTTTGTTTTCTACATTTCATTATTTCTTTCTTCAAACTTTTTTATACCCTTCACCACACTGTGGTACAGGGTATTATGTCTTTGTGCATATGTTTGTAACAGGCAAAAGGAAACGAGATAGACACATGGTTCCTTTTGAGAATATGCATAGAATCACTTTCTAAGTCGATTTATGCATGTCCGTCCGTCCGTCTGTCTGTCTGTCCATGTATTTTTGTGAGCAAAGTACAGGTCGCATTTATGATCCGAATTGGATGAAATTTGGCACAGCTCATTTGTTTGGCCCAAGGACGAACCCTATTGAAATTGGGAAAAATCGGTTCAGATTTAGATATAGCTCCCATATATATATTTAACCGATTTAATGTAAACGGTCCCTATATATCTTTCGATTTGCACGAAATTTGGTACAGCATAATGAATTAGGTCTAGAATGATGTCTGCCAAGTTTCGTGAAAATCGGTCAAGATTTAGATATAGCTCCCATATATAGTTTCGTCCGATTTCATGTAAATAGTGCCCCAAAGTCCCTATATATCTTTCGATTTGCACGAAATTTGGCATAACGTACTGAATTAAGCCGCGAGTGGTGTCTGCCAAGTTTCGAGAATATCGGTCTAGATTTAGATATAGCTCCCATATATAGTTTCGTCCGATTTCATGTAAATGGTGCACCAAAGTCGCTATATATCTTTCGATTTGCACGAAATTTGGTACAGCCTAATCATTTAGGTCTAGAATGATGTCTGCCAAGTTTCGTGAAAATCGGTCCAGATTTAGATATAGCTCCCATATATAGTTTCGTCCGATTTCATGTAAATGGTGCACCAAAGTCGCTATATATCTTTCGATTTGCACGAAATTGGGCATAACGTACTGAATTGAGTCTAGATTGATGTCTACGAAGTTTCGAGAAAATCGGTCCAGATTTAGATATAGCTCCCATATATAGTTTCGTCCGATTTCATGTAAATGGTGCACCAAAATCCCTATATATATATTTCGATTTGCACGAAATTCGGCATAACGTACTGAGTTGAGCCTAGAGTGATGTCTGCCAAGTTTTGAGAAAATCGGTCCAGATTTAGATATAGCTCCCATATATAGTTTCGTCCGATTTTATGTAAATGGTGCGCCAAAGTCCCTATATATCCTTCGATTTGCACGAAATTTGGCATATCGTAATGAATTACGTCTAGAATGATGTGTGTTAAGTTTACTGAAAATCGGCCCAGATGTAGATATAGCTCCCATATATAATTTTGTCCGATTTAATGTAAATGTTGCACCAAAGTCCCTATATATATTTCGATTTGCACGAAATTTGGTATTGCGTAATGAATAAGGTCTAGAATTATGTGTGTTAAGTTTCGTGAAAATCGGTTCAGATTTAGATATAGCTCCTATATATTTTTTCTTCCGAGTGTGTGTAAATTGTGCACTAAAGACCCAAAGTTTGTCTGATTTCCACACAATTGGTACAATGAACTGTAGTTACTATAATACATTTCCTTTACATTGCTTTATATAATTTTGTCCCATTGTAAGAAGCAACCCTATATCTGACCAAATGAAAACTTTAGTGTAGGTTACAGAATGACATGTTTATAGATCCATTTCCATGTTAATGGTCCTTCAAAAATTCGACGTCTGTTATGATTCATCTGTTGAATATACCCAAAGTGGTGAAGGGTATCATATAGTCGGCCCCGTCCGACTTTACTGCTTTCCTTACTGGTTTTATTTTAGAGAAGTTTTTCATTGCATCTCGAATCCATGATTTATTATAAAGACAATGAATGAAAAATCTTGGCTTCTGTCATTCTAACAAATTTGATAGGCTATTTTCAATGTCTAACAAGACTTCTCAATTTTGGTAAAGAGAGACTAATGAATGCCTGTGGGATCACCATACAAATTACTTCGAAGACCCTTCATCTACGTTTATACTTATGACGTGAAAGGGTTGTGATTTGGCTTTTGTAATTATTAGAGGATATGTGTGGGCACTTCCGCAGTCACTTACACTACTTTCAGAGGCAAATTCAAATTTTAAATCTTAAATAAATCGAAAACAATTCAATTTTTTCACAATTATCCCTTAATAATTTTTTGTATAACTTTAGGACTACTATCAGTGGTAAAAAAATTGAGAGCCTCTAGTTTTTAACTTTTGAGATAAAAGCCAGAAAAGAGCGGCCACTCACGCGACTTTAAATATACATGACTTTAGATATCACTATTAATAATGGGAAACTCTGCGAATTGTGTGAACTTTTAACTTTGAACTTTTAATATTCTTTACATGAATAAGAGATACCAAGCATCATTATTGCACTTCCAAAAATTTCAAAATTTGGCATATCCTTTATTTCCGAAAGATATTTATTGGTCACTCACGAGACATTGTTGATTTTGCAGTTTTTATTTCTGCAGTGTCTGGATTTATAGGCAATAAATTAGCATTTATGCTAAGAACAAGAAGAAACCAGTAAGGAAAGCAGTAAAGTCGGACGGAACCGACTATATGATACCCTTCACCACTTTTGGCATGCTGTACATATTTATCCTTACAATTGCATGTCAATGTTACCTCGAAGGAAATATACTCATGTCTTTCTGCAACCTATGATAAATTTAATTTCATTCGGGCAGATTTAGAGTCGTCTGCGTACCATGGGACAAATTTCAATCAGGCACCCGTTCGAAATATATATGGAAGCTATGGCTGCATCTGCACCAATTTCTACAGGACGCAATAACGTCATTCAAGTTTCAATTTGATACGTTGTACAAAATTTCGTGCTAATCGGACAAACATTAGGAGTTTGGTGCATCATTTATGTAAAATCGGACGAATACATATGCATATGTAGGAGCTCTATTTAAATCTTACCACACATAGGGACTAGGGTGCACCATTTACATAAAATCTGACGAAAATATTTATGGGTGCTATATCTAAATCTGAACCGATTTTAGCGAAACTTGACACACGGAACATAACGACAAATTTCGTGCAAATTGAAGGATATGTAGGACTTTGGTGCACTATTTACCTAAAATCGGACGAAATTATATGGGAGCTATATGCAAATCATCTTATTCGGATCATAAATGCCACCTGTACTTTGTTTGAAATTTAACATGGACAGACGGAAGGACGGATGGACATGCACAAATCGACTTAGAAAGTGAGTCCATGCATATTCTCTAAAGGAACCGTGGGTCTATCTCGATTATTTTTGCCTGTTACAAACATATGCCCTGACCCCTTTTATGTGGTTTGAATCGGTATATGTATTATCGTACGTTACAATGAAAATTTTAAGAGCTTCTAATTGGTATAAGGCTTTATATCACTGCTTTACTTCATAAAAACTTCATTAAAACATTTAAATATAATCATGAAACAAATATTGTTCATATTCCACACTGCATTCCCACAAAATGCTTAAATATATGACCTGTTAAGTTATAATTTATTTTCAAAGTTTCGCTAGACTTCCCAATTCAAAATGCTGGCAACTTTTTATACTTGCTACCAAATGACAATTCAACACTCTCACCATCACACTAAAGAAGCACATTCATTAAAAATGACATAGACGTTTTTTTGTCACCAAAAAGGAGGCCGCACTAAAAGCGTAAAATTACTATCCCATAACATGGTTAATAAGTTCTTCTTCTCCTCTAGTTGCGAGTAAAATGAAGGCAATTTACATTCATTAGATAAGTTCTTAATTATCGTTTTATATATTTTCATTAAAAACACTTTTGGCGCAGATTTAACTACTTTTTGCATAAATTAGAAAAAAATTTCCAAAATAAAACTTCTATGACGATTATAAAATTATGCCATATATACAAAGACTTATTATACGTTGCAAAATAATTTGTAGGGTATCATATGTTCAGCATCGTTCGACTTTGGTTATTTCCTTACAGGTTTTCAGTCTGAGATAACTGCATTTGCTAAAGTATCTACCACATGCCGATGACCCACCGTCCTGACAACAGTGATTACAAACATATTTATTAATTAAATATACCGGAACATATACACCGGTAATTAGCTGTCTACATTTATAGTAGTGTACAAATTATCGATATATTCGCATTCAATGCACATACACGCATTTACACACAACTACATAAGCTAACTCACAATTAATTTTCATCATAGATCTGAAGGATAAATGTGTCTACAATTAAGACAATTTTCAGAGAATTAGCACTTTTGGAATTACTTGTCCATGAACTTTTCTGTGTACATTTTGTTGTTGTTCTTGTACTTTTCATTGTACTCTGAATATTCCCAATAAATCAGAGATTTTTATTAACTCTTAGTTTTATTATGTACAAGCTGACCCGACACACGTTGTTCTTTCCTTAGCAATAATGTTGATGTATACTTTTCGGCATTTTAGATTTGCGTTTATACATACCCTCCACCATAACTGTAACAAGATTTAGTGCCAAGGCAATCTTATATAACCCTAACAACATGCATAAAGCAATAAATATATTAAATTTTTATATTTTAAAAATAAGCTTTATTAATGACATTGTGTAAAACGATGACTATAATTAATATACAATGTAGGTACAATTATAAATTTATATATTTAAAAATTTTAAAATACCTATAAAATACTTTTTTTATAATTTGGCTAATGGCGAATAGTATTGTCAATTGGATAACAACACTTGTTTAAAAATATAATTTGTGTATTTTTTTTAATATAATCATTTGTTTCTTAATCTATAAAAAGCAATTGTTCATTAAAGTGTTTTCTATTTGTATAGCAAAGTATAATAGAATTGTAAAAGAAATGCAGCAAGAGGGAATGGTGGTGTAGATAGGCAATTTTTAGTGTAATTTAAATGTTGAAATTGTTTGTTTGTTAAAGCTATATTGTAAAATAAAAACATGTCTTTATTAAAGCTTTAATTTGTTTGGCAGTAAATTTGAGCAAATGACTTTGTATTATAACAATTTTCAATTATGTGGGTTATTTCACTTAGTGGACCAAATTTGATTTTCCAAGTTCAGCATATAAGATGGCATGGCAAATCTCAAAGGAAATATTATTTCTTTTGTAATTGTTACACTACCATATGTTGAAGTAAAAATATATCGAAATATTTTATATATCTGAACTTGATCATCATTTTAAAATCTGCTTTTGTAATATATTTATTTTGTTACTTCGAAAAAATCCCTTGTCTTTTAATTATCCTCTCTTCGCTTTCCTACAACTATTATAAAAGTTTTTTTCTTTCTCCAATTTCTCTCCTTGTTCCGTCTGATTTATGACTAAATATCTTCATCATCATCGTCGTCTTGTGTAATAATGGCCACCATTTCATCTTGTCAGTTAAGTAAATCCCCGCCATAAACTTGTATTAAAGCAATATTACTATCAACTGGAAAATCATGATGATTGACATTGAATTCATTTAAATAGACTGCACCCAAATAGGCTGTATCACGTGCTTCGGGACTTTTACGATAGAGGACACCGATATCTTTGACTTGTATACCGCCATCAAATCCAACCACATAATAACGCACACGCCATCCATTGGCTTGGAAATCGGGGAAGGCCATATCTTTGGGTATTTGAGGACATTCCAGGGGGCCACTCAACAGCTCATTGTATTTCGGTTTGAATGGCGACACATAACAACGTCCTCTCTGTAAGCTCACAGTGTCATAATAGTCGCCCAAAAATAAATAACAATCACGGGCATTATTGCTGGTACAAAAACGTAGAATACAATCAAATTCACCATCTTGGGGATTGAGTTTGTAGGCATAGGCAAATACCAAACCACCACCGGGAAGTTTAAAATCGGTGGCAAACAAACGAAAACTGCTGTCACATTGGCTGATGCGAAGACATGAGCCACCGTTGAAGGCATCATCATAGTGTCGGGTTGCCAAATCATGCAAGGGTACAGATGGTTGTAACGATTGGCGGGATAAATTGAAAAATCCTGCAGCCTCCTCTCCGCTACTGGCACCTGCCTCTCCTCCTTCCACCGCTGCCTTCGGCAAGCCACTTACATAGGTACGTTTACCCGAACCCATACAAAAGTCGGTATAAAATGACAGCGTATTATATGGATGCGTCGCCAAATGATCCCATAACAGCCACCAGAATTTTTCATTTCTCAGTAGAAATGTTTCATTCACAGCATCGTCACCATTCTCCTGTTTTATATTATAGCCGAACTGTTGCAGTGTTTCATATGTCCAGGCTGGGGCAAAAATGCCAACCGAGAAACGATTTTTGGCAATGCGTGCCAAGGTTCGTTTACTTTGAAATTTGGCAATTTGATTACGGCCAAATACATCAATGCCAAAGAAAACACTTTGGCTGTGAGCCCGCTCCTGTTCGCACAGCGAGCGTGTCTGTTCAAGGCTACTGTCGGTCCAACTGTAATTTATGAGCGTGGCATGAGTTGACCTAAAGAAACGCACATTCTTGGCATTCAGCTCATTCTGCCATGACAACTGCCCAGTTTCTATGACACTGTCATACCAAAAGACAACACCCGCTTCGACATGTTGTTCAACGGATTCACGTAGTCGATTGAGAAAGTAACTGAAAATGAAGAAGAAGTAGGAGAAAATGAGAGAAATATAATAAATACGAGTAGTAACAAATATAAAAATAAACAAATTTAACATTGAATTCATAAATGAAGGACAGCAGCAACAACTCATTGGAATGTCATTTGTCAAGGACATTTCCAAATCGGTTGGAAGGATAAATTGTGTGCTACAGGGTGATGTTAGATACCCTTAAGAGTGTTCGTTGTAGTCATTTCTTTGTCAGTCCATGAAGCAAATTTTAAAAGCTAATGGAGATCAGCCAACATTCTCTCATTGTTTTAACATTTGTTAAAATGTGTATGTTTTAATTTTATTTATTTGGTTTTCAAAATAAATACATTTTTTTGTAGTATTGACATTGGAACACTAATAGATTTATTTGCAAATTAGTTCAAATAATTTCTAAACAAGCAAATTTCATTTTGGCCGACTGTTTGTCTCCAATTTTGTTTTTTGTTCCTTTATCTCTGTTTCTTAGTAAACAAATTTAATGGACATTGGGTTTTTTTTTTTGCTTTCAGTAAAATGAAAGTGTTTTCAATTCACTGTTTGTTTGTTTGCGAACCAAGAATATTTATTTACAATAAAAAACACTTTGGGCTGTAACAAAATGCAATGCAAATAAGGACTATCAACGTATTGCATTCTCGGGGGCACACAGTGGGACACAAAAAGTATTAAAAGTCTATAAGCATGAGAGGGTCGAATAGAGATGATTCGATGCTTCAATTTTTAATAATTATTACAATAATAACAATATTCAAGCCACAGTAGATTAAAGAGCTCAGTAGAACCTCAACAAAAAAATAAAACATACAACATTTGTCAATAACATATTTATTTGCTTTAAATGCAGACAATGCATATCTCTTCCACGTTTCCTCGCTTTTTTTAACCTTGTTTTTCCAATATCTGTTTTGTTGTGCATTTCTTTATGATCTAATGGATATCAAGGCAAATTGTGTGGTTTCGAAGCCAATAAAAAACTTCCAACGATTATTGTAGTGTTGCTCGCTGGGTGAGATGATAAACAAAAAATCCCTTCAAATAAGAATTGCAAATTGCTTCAATAAATAATACTCAAATGATGATTGTGGTTTCGTTTTAAATCAATAAACCAAAACGAATAGCAGAACAATAATGAAAAAGGGAGAGAAATGCAAATTATTGATGATAAGTTTTTCTCAAAAGGTACTCGTTTAAAGACATAGCATTTAGTTATGATAAGAAAAGCAAAAAAGAACTTCGTATAAATTAACCGAATCGAATTTTTGATACCCGCCAACATGAGGTGGACATTCAATATATATAAAATTGAGCCACACTTGACTTCAAAAATTCCTAAAAAAATATCACAATAAAACTATGATAAATTTTTGGTGCTAATTTTCAACTTTTCTTTAAAAAATTCCATTTTTGTAGAGGAAAAATTCGTCAAATGGTACAACAAAATTCATATAACTAAAATAAACAAACTCTTGAAGTTGGTACTAGCATTTGCATTTTGGATAAACTCAAAAGTTTTTTCTTCATACAAAACTAACCAAAAACAACCGAAAACAAAGCTGAACTATTGCAACAACAACAAGTATTCCATCAACCATGACAACGACCAAAGTAATAACATGACTTATAGTTTGGCCAAATCGTTTTGACTGGCAGCTAGCTAGCTAAAACCGTACGAATATTTGTTTATGGGTTTGGTGACGTGGGGGTGGGGAATGGAGATTATTGCAGTGACATTTTTTGGTTGGTATTTTTTCGTTATTTATAAAACAGAGACGAGATACGTATACATCAGAGGTGTAGTAAGAGATACGGGCGGAGTTCAAATTCTGAAAGAAATTTTTATTCTGTAGCGATGTTAACTTTTCAAATACGTTCCCGTCATTTCTGGCACGGTTATGTGTTGAACTATAATATCAAACACAAACCAAACACCATTGCATCAACGATTAAATTTTTTCATGGGCAAAGTGTCAATTTTATTGGCATAACCGCTATTGAAGCCGTGGGATTTTGTCATTAGTGTTTGGCTAACAGTCACATATCCTTGTTAGAAAATATAATTTATAGCAAGCATTTTTATGGGACATAAATATTTTGGTGATTTTACAACAACAAGAAAAACCACAAAAATGTGAAAAATAATGCCTGGAGTTTATATTATAGGGGCGTTATGTTGAATCAGTCTCTCCTAGTTAAATACATAAGAGACCAACACAGGCAGATCAAATTTGCCACTCATCGTTTTTGACGTTGATCTTATAATTGGCGTTAACTAATAACCCGAGATTTCACATGGTTCTTATTTCATCCGATAGTCCAGAAAACATGTCAACCCTACGTTACAATAAGGCCTAAAGTCATTTGGTAATTCCAGACATTTGAAACTCCATATAATTGCTATACTGAAACCAGTGAGCGGAGCAGTATAGTCGGACGGGGCCGACCATATGATACCAGACACAACATCCACGAAAATCTAACTTTGTGTGGTTCTATATTCTGAGCTTGGGCAATATTTCGCGGTATTGGCACCCTCTTGACCGACTAGAGGTCAACAAATATTACTAATATTCAGTTCACCCCTTCTAATAACTTGTCCTGATTCTCTTCACCATGGGTTGTGTTGTGATGTTTGGCTTTCAATCGACTCGAAAAAAAACATAAACAAATTAAGTTTTCGGTCCAATTCATCCCAAAATTATTATCTGACCATAATTGAAAATTATAGGCGTTGTCCTTGACCATGCCTGGATATTCATGGAAAATTTCAAAGCGATCAGCGCTATATTTCCGTCCTCTAGTGGAGTAATGGTTTTCCAAATAATGTCTGAATATGCACGCACGTGTAACTGACACATCCGAGTACATACGACTATATAATTGGCATCGATTTAAAGGTCAACCACTCCTCTTGGATATAATATCAACTTCTCGGGTCTATGTCCTTCAGGAGTAAATATATACGCCAAAGAATACATATTTTATCATTTTTCACACAAAAGTCAGGGTCCATTTGACCCGTTCCGTGGCCCAACCCCCTTCTCCATGGAAAATTTCGCGATGTTCGGGCTACAATTGCGGCCTCTGAAGCGACCAGAAAAACCGACAAAAATAAAGTTTTTGGTCCATTTCATCACCTAAATATTAACTGATCTTTACCAAAAACAATAGGGGTCTTCATTGGCCAGAACCCATCATACATACAAAATTTCGTGAAGATTGGTCCATAACTGTGGCCTGTATCGTATTTACAAATTATAATGGACAGACGGACGGACTCACATGTCTAGATCGGTTCAGCTAGTCGGGATATGACGATTGGTATACTTAAAGGTGGGTCTAGGACCAATATTTCGCGGCGTTACAAACTTTTGGGGCTGCACAAAGCTATAATACCCTGACAACATAGTTGTGTAGGGTATAAACAGGCATTCACACAACCAGATATTGATAATCCTACAGTCAGATTACATTTATTTCTTACATATCCACATTGATTTAGGGAATTAGAGTACTCAAGCCGAACGAGAAGCCTCTCCATGTTCAACGTGATTTTTTTGTAGTCGGAGTTTACTTTTAAAAGTCGGAGGTTACTTTCAAACAAATATTTCGAATCGTGTTGTGTCTCGATTAATAACAGAGATATTGTAATTTAGCATCTACTTTCCGCTGTAAGACCTCGTGTAATAAAAGGTCCTTTCTACCCTCCAAGTATATACCGTACCCTTCGGTTAGTCTATAAATACTCCCAGTCTTTCCAATAGTCTGTAAATACTCTGTCTGGCCTTCATATTATCTATAATGATTATCGTCCCTCTAGCTTGTCAAAAAGACTCCCTGGCCTTCTGCTCCTCTTTAAAAGTTTCCTACCCTCCAGGTAGTCCATAGATTTCCTACCATTCAGACAGCTTTTAAAGTCCTGTCTTCCAGCTCGTATACGCAAATTCCCCACCTGTTATCGAGCTCTACTATAAACATTTCCTTCTCGTTAGCTTATTTATATACGCAACTCTTGTCTTTCAGCTCGTCTATGAAGTCGGTACTTTTTATAGGTAATAAATGGTGGCATGACGCAGAATGTCTGCCAGTCCGCAGCCAAGGCCACTCCATATTTATTATGAACTTATTCTTAAAGTTTACGATATAAACAAAAACAGATAATCATAAAAAACACACAAGTCTGAACTACTACAACAACAAACAAGTTACTAAAGTTATTCAAAATCATCATAATCAATACCAGTTGCAGAAAGGAAACTTTTTCCAATGCCGGGAATTAAATTTCTACTAAAGTCCAATTGCTTAAAGTTGATGCCACAAAGTCTTGCCGTAATAATATAATCTATTAAATTAAATTTCATATGTAATATATTTTGGACAATAAAAGCTTTTGTAAATAAATAAAAGCCACTTGAAGTCTCGTTTTCACATTTTCCACACAATTTACTTACTATAGATTTTCCATTGAATCTGGTTCGACTTTGCACTCGACATTGATGAGCCATCCTTCGAAATGGTAATGTTTACACAATTTCACCATAGCGTCCACAATATTGTCTATCATTTCGGTTGAGGCCAGCACATCGTGTAAACGTTTGGCACCATCCGAACCTTCAGTAATGAAAGTACCTGTAGAAGAGTAAAGGGGGAGAGTAAGAAGGGGGAAATTCTTTTTTGATATAATGTAAATTTTAATGAAATGCAATATACTCGTACATTGCTGCAAATTGAGCTTTTTACACATGTGTGTATATGTCGTCGATATGATTTCAGAGAATATAACCCAATAAACAAAATTATGTGTGGTATAAGTTCATGGATATATAACTTGCCCCATGTATGGCAAAATTATTTGGTCCCTACATTAAAACACTTATGCCAAGATCCATAACACAAATAATCTCTATATACCATGTTGTCAGGTATATTGACGTTACTCTGGATTTGACCAAAGTTTCCCAGCTTCCCGCTAAATGCCTTTTGCGTACTCATTATCCAATTTAGACATTCCTTTCAAAAGTTTCACCTAACATCGATGATACATATTTTCTGTTTGAAAAGGATTAAATACATTTTTCCTAAAAATATACAAACATCCAGTGTGTAAAAAAGTGTGTGTGCGTGCGATGTGGTCGATTCATTTGCAATTGCATACGTAAATGGAAATAATGACGAATGTTAATTAAAAAAACGATAAAATCCATACATATAATAAGGATTTTTCGCACTGTATGTAAATCCATAAATAAATTGTAATTTAATTGGACTTATATGCTGATCGGTCCAACACATTTGTAAAATTATAAAAAATAGAGATGACAGAAACGAACCAAACTGATAAACCACATTACTACAGTTTTTGTGTGCTTTGAAAAAAGAAATGAGTCATCAATGTCGAAGTTATTCAAAATGAATTATTTAACGATGGGATTACAAAAAAATTGGTATTAAGTTTAACATATAACGCTGAAAATATGTCGACAATCTATTTTTGGGAAATCCAAATCCCACAATTTTGAGGGGGCCTTGACGAGTATGCTATGTACCCAGAGGGACAAATTCGCAATAGGTCAAGTCGTTTTTAAGTTATGGAGTGATGATTTTTTGCTTGAATCTCTAAAGTTCATAACATTCAGTCAAATAGAAGCAGAATTATTTTTGTATAGCGTATCCTCCTGCTATCGCGTCTTTTTTGTGCTTATTTTCTTGAACTGTAACCTAAATGCAGTAAGACGGCATATCTTTACCTCCAAATATTGTACAAAAATTTCGCTCATAACTACAATCAAAATTGATATAAGTTTCGGGCTAAGTCCCATATAACGTGACATATTCGGTATTTTGGGCAAATTTTTAAATCGAATTGAATATAATTTGAAAATGTAGGCGTTCCTCCTATTAAAAGTGTCCTATGTAAGTGGTGGAGAATACGAAAAGTCTGGTCGCCCGAACTTAATCATTTAATTCATATTTAGCTAGTTATAATTAGTTATAATTATGTTGGGGAATAAGAAATTCATTATTTTTTCGGCAGATGGCTGTACTGAAAACTTTTGAAATTCATTCTCACTAAATATACTTACCCAATACGGAGACACCATGTTTATGGGCAGCATTTATCCAGCCACATGGTGGAATTGTAATATAGTTATGACTAAAATAACAAAAATAATCAACAGCTGACCAATGATAAAATCGATAGTCATCATATTTTTTCGACGAATGATAATGTCTGCAAGATAAGAAACAAACACACACACAAAAATTAAGTTAAAAGAAATTAAAAAAAAAATCTATACAAATTAAGTTACCATTGCTTACCTGTCTTCCAAATAATTGCCCATCATATCGTGACATAGTAACACCTTACGCCGATTATGATTACCAATGGGTTCACGATAATTACTAATTAAATTAAATTGCCTCTGCAGATAGACGGGTGAGGATCTTGGCTTCTTTGGCGTTACATATTCATGCCAATTGACATCTTTACTTCGCACATTGAATTCCAGCAATTGTTCATTTGTGTGTATGGCTTCAGCTTCTAATTTATCTGCAATAGACAATGGAATTGACATTTTTTAAAATTATTTTTCAGCAAATAAAAAAGCTCTTGTAGTTTTATATTGTAACGAATGTAATGTGCAACTATATTTGAATGAGAGGAAGAAAAAACAAAAACACAACTAAATCCACCAGAACGAACCACTACTAATTTCTATTGTGTTCTATTGTTTCCTTATCATTTTCATATATATTTTTTTCTACATTGAAAACCATACATACAGACTACATGCAGTCTAGAAAACTTTGATTAATAAAAAACAATTTTTGCATAAAAACTATTGCAAACCAATGCAACATGTGAAAATGTATGTATGCATTTTTATATCTGAAACCGTTTAGCTTATCGAAAGACATTGAATTGAAACAGAAAATATTTGTTATAAAACATAGGGTTTTCTATAGAAAGTTCAGACTATCAATACCTGTGAATTTTTATTAGAACTCATAAATCTGACGTTTATAAAAAAGGTACAGTCCTCAATTATTTACAGCTTTATAAAACAAAAACAGAATAGTTGTTAATTATTGATATTCAGTCTATAGATTCTGAAGATGTTGAAGGATTTTATGTCGTAAGTTTATAACTTTTACTTCTTTATGAAGTGTGTTCCTACCAAAGCATAAGCTCCGATGATATGCATAGGTCGTGTGAAACTGTTGAGATGACGTTAAATAATTACTATCACTGATACGCTCATCGGGAAAAGATTTCCCAATTAGCGCTACCCTCTGGTCATCTGGAATCATATATAAACTTTTCCCTCGGGAATGTTTCGGCTTTTGCTATGTATGTTCCTTATGCACTTATTACTGAAGCCTAACCTACTGTTTCTTTCCTATTTTTTCTCTATCCCTACCGACGCGTACAAAACCGAAGGTTGAATTGTCACAACAATGATTGATTCTTTGCAACAGGCAGGAACAACATACTCCAAAGGCTTTGAGGAGGATGTTATTCCTTTAGTTACAACTATTGTTAAAATATCCGACCATATAAACTTAATCTTTGAAAAATTAAGGTCCATTAACCTCAACGGATCATAAACCGCACCTCAAGAACTCATTATCTTTCCGAACTACAGGTGCGACAATTTTGCTTGTTGAAGTGGTGGTAGAGGAAAATAGATTTAATCAGTCTATATGATTTTTCCATGGTTCTGGAGTATCGTATAAAAAATGACAATACTTTGTAGATTTATGTCACAAAGTCACATACAAAAAACTGTTTGAAATTCACTTCAAATACATTTCGTTCAGTTTTATTCCATTTCGTATTATTGTTCTAAATTGAATTTCAACAACAAAAATGCTTGAGAGGATAAGAAATATCACGTAAAAGAAAAACTCACATGATTTATATTCGATGCAATAGCATTTCTTATCAAAAGGTGTAAAACAAAATTCGTTTGAAATATCGATTGGAAATACTTTAAGCGCAACACTCAATTGTGTCCGGTCATGAGCAACGTAACAAAAATTGCAATCCCGCCAATCAAGTCAATAAAAGTTAAAAATGAAGTTGATTGGCTAACATCAAGAATTTTTACACTTTTCATCAACAACCACAACCTTCACGAAATTATCCAGAAGAATCGTAGCGGTGATGATTGACTAGACTCTCACATTGCATTCATGCCAATTGGCCAATGTAGAAGTGATTCAATCATGCCACCATGAAGGTAAGTGCCAAAAAACGAAGTGAAGTTAATTTAAAACTGAGGGTAAATTGAGTGGTGGTTAAGAATTGATTGTTGGGAATAAAAATACAAATAAATGAACGTTTCATATGAATAAAATTAAGGAATAAGGAGAATGTAGTGGAAGACAAATTATTGCCATTTTGGGAAAGCAGCAACATTCAAGGACTCGTTTTTTAGCAGGACAACGCACCAGTTCATAAAGTCGCCATACTCAAGTATGGTTAA